>NW_015150890.1:334714-344928 GCF_000732505.1 Cyprinodon variegatus
AGCCATGCTAACTATGAAGGAGCAGTGATAGCCATGCTAACTATGTAGGAGCAGTGAAAGCCATGCTAACTATGTAGGAGCAGTGATAGCCATGCTAACTATGTAGGAGCAGTGATAGCCATGCTAACTATGTAGGAGCAGTGATAGCCATGCTAACTATGAAGGAGCAGTGAAAGCCATGCTAATTATGAAGGAGCAGTGATAGCCATGCTAACCTGCTCACACTGCATGACTAAAAAGCACGTCAGACTCAGCTCCACAGTGAGATTGAGCTGCTCTGACTTGTCTATTCAGAAGCCAAACAAATAGAGGAATATGAAGCTCACTAGAGTGAGCCCTAAAAAGAAAAGGAGACGATGTATTTTGAAAAAAGGCATTGCTGCGCAAACGTGGCTACTACGGTCTGTCAATTTTACAGACAGAACTGCATTTCACTCATTGCACCCCCGCCACGCTGCTGTGTTAACATCTGAGAGGAAGAAGAAAAAGAGGAATCCTTGTTTGCGTCTTGAGCGATTTACCCACGACGGTCAGGAGAAAATCAACATGGGAGGACATCGTGAGAGGCTGATCGCCCCTCGTAACCCCCTGTACACTACACGACTCACGACGCACGATCAGACTGAAAGTCGGCCCAATTAAAAGATTATTTACAGAATGACACATAGGCTGCCGTGACTTATAAATCATCTCCTGCTGTGGTGGGATTGAAGGATAGAATCAGTTTTAACTCACACCACTCATCTCCTTATCATGAGAAAACGGCTTTATTTATCTTTAGATAATGAGAAAATGAACTAATTTCTCTATTAACTCGTTAAAAAGTTTTAGAGGGACATGACCGCACTGGGCTTCCGTAGTGTCTGCGCTCTGGTCTAACCCACACAGTGTTTCTGGCAATAATCTAAAGGAAAATAAAAAATCNCTGGGCTTCCGTAGTGTCTGCGCTCTGGTCTAACCCACACAGTGTTTCTGGCAATAATCTAAAGGAAAATAAAAAATCACTGAGCCCTAATTCTCTCGGTCATATTCACAAATTACTCTTTTTATTTAAAGTCTGCTTTTTTCTTGGATTCCCTTTTATTTAACAGCAAGTTTTTATTTCCATCCATGCAGAAATATGGATCTTCATCCATATTCCTAAATGCTTACATCTAACTATGCTTTATAACGCTGTCTGCAGATATCAGCAAATATGTCTCATTATTACGACGCAAACATATGATTTTATTTGTAAAACCAAATATAGATACAACATCTGAGAAAAGAAACAGGTGATATAAGCCGTCGAGACTCAATTCTTTACAAAAACCCGCCTTAAATCCCGAGAGTCGCCTTGTTCTGATTTTCCAAAACATTCCGGGTCTAAATGATGCCGGTTACAGGAAGCCATCTAAGCTGGGATTTTCCTCTCCTCTTCTCATTTACATATAAAGTCCACTGGGCATTAATTACCCGTCAATGGGAAGAATCTGCAATAAATGGACCTCAAAAACCTTGATTTCCTTCTCTTGCTTTCTTTTTGATGTTTTGGGAAAGAGATGAAAACTAATCTTTGTTCTTTTCAATGACAGAACAGAGAGAGATGGATCTAATAAGGCTCAGTGACTTTTGTTTTTAAGGACAAAGTCTTCCATTAGAGTTAAGTTTGAGTAACATAAAGTAGTTATGAGAGTTATTGTGAGAATTGAAATAAAAAACAAAACTAGCTTTGCATCAATCTGACCCAAACCATTCAGAAACCAGAAGGTTCTCCATATTCTTTGACTCTCAGACTAAATTATAATTTATAAGGAAAAGTAGTGTAAGATAGAATATGCATGTTGATTCTCTGCGGTATTTTCCGGTGTAACCGAGAAGCAGCTTCCTTCAGAGGAACAAAAAGAAGCGGCCATTTTTTCCGAACATGATCCTGTCTGAAAATGTCACATGTCTCTACATCTTTCCCAGCAGACTCCATCCTTCTCCTCAAGCTGATGTTTTCTGGACTCGGTCCATATTTTTATTGTCAGAGCATAAATGAACAGCAGAAACACAATGGACTTGGCAGACGTGGCCGAGGCTCAAAGCACAGCGAGGAATTCCCCGTTAGCGTCACCAGTAAACTAACCTGGCCAGTTTTTCCCTCTCTGACTCTTTTCTCCTGGTAGAGTCCAGGAGCAGAAAGCTGTTTTTGTTTTGGCGTGAAGCTCCTTCTAATAAAGCTTTGCGTCCACATGGAATAACCTGGCAGGTCCTCACATTAGACATGTTCCAACGCCTTCAGAGGATATGTAAAAAGTTCAATCCAAAGGACCTTCTGCCCGTTTTGCATTCATGAGGCACTTTTCACCCAGTTCAGTCCAGCTCAGTCAGACTGGGGAAGAAGCTCTATGGCTCTGCTTCGGGCTAATTTCAAGTCCCAGCTGTCCAACACATTTTCATCCTTCCTCATCATTACGTCATATCAAGCAAATGCAAAGAGAAACAAGATCATTCAAAGCCAACATTTAGAGGAACACATGGGATTAAAGCCTGCAGGTCAAAGCAGCCAAACTCAGGACCCCTGCTGGGTTTTTATTAGGCCTGAGTATTGGCAGGAATGCTTCCACTAGAAAGAATTAATGGGATTAATCAATTACTGAAATAATTCAGTAATCAATTAACTGTTAACTGGAGACTCTAAAACATGTCTTAAGCTGACAGAGTGACCCACTTAGAGCAGGAATTATAACAAGAATGTAAGAAAATATAGAAACATTTTGCATTTAAGATAAAAAAAATAACTTGTTTGTCAATCTGCTCTAATCAGAACTATATTCTGGAAAAGTTTTATTTTCACCTGCTTTCATTTCACAAAAATTCTTTTTTAAGGAATTTATCCGATTATTAATCGATAATCAAAAAAATAATCAATGGATGAATCAATTAGCAAAATGATCCTTAGTTGAAGCCCTGGTGTTGCGATATCATACAATATGATATTATCACCATATTGTAATATCAATATAAACTGAGATATTTTTCCCAGCTGAATGTATAGATAAAAAAGTTAGTGCTGTATATATATTCACCAGAGGATATCGATAATTTAGTTATTTTGGTATCCTTGTTATTTTGGGTTTGAGTCAGTCTAAGGCTGTCTCCAAACGTCCGCCCCTAACCCCTATATAGGGTCCTATATAGGACCCTATATAGGACCCTATATGTTCATGTCCAGTCCACTCATGTTCAGACCTGACTGACTTGATGAGATGTCTGGTGTGCAATAGTTTGGTTGGAAAGAAAACCTGCAGCCACACGGCCCTTTCTGGAACCACTTTGACACCCCCTGATCTAAGTTCTGTTCGCAAAGCATTATGGGATTTGTAGACCAGGTTCATAGTCACTACACGATCCGTCCCGGGAGCACGATCCGTCATGTGCAAACAGAATAATAAGATCTGGGTCACTGAAAACTACGTAATTACGGTTCTGCAAATACTGATCTATATACTTAAACATTGAAGAACACTAAACTATGTGGTATAGAAAATACTGGAGACTTTTCTGGAAACAATGAATATGTTTTCCATTCTCTCCATTGTGTTGCAGATATAATCAACATGGAACACGCTCAGAGCTGTCACAGTAACGTTCCAAAGGCTGTTTAAGGGTTTGTTTTTTTATGTATTGCTTTTTTTCATTTTTTAAATATGCAATATTTACAAAAAAAAGTAAAATGTAAAAAAATGTAAGAGTAAAAAAGTAAGAAANATTAATTTCATAAATTTTTATGGGATTTCGGTGTAACAATCAACATATACCGAATCGAACCGAAAACCGTGACCATGAAACCGTGAATCGAACCGAACTGTGGATTTTGTGAACCGTTCCACCCCTACTATATATTCACCAGGGGATATAGATAATTTAGTTATTTTGGTATCCCTGTTGTTTTGGGTTTAAGTCAGTCTAAGGCTGTCTCCAAACATCCGCCCCTAACCCCTATATAAGGGCCTATATGGGACCCTATATAGGCCCCTATATGTTCATGTCCAGTCCACTCATGTTCAGACTGGACTGACTTAATGAGATGGCTGGTGTGCAATAGTTTGGTTGAAAAGAAAACCTGCAGCCACACGGCCCTTTCTGGAACCACTCTGACACCCCCTGATCTAAGTTCTGCTCGCAAAGCATTATGGGATTTGTAGACCAGGCCCCCAGTCACTACCCGATCCGTCCCGAGAGCATGATCCGTCCTGTGCAAACAGAATAATAAGATCTGGGTCACTGAAAACTGCGTAATAACGGTTCTGCAAATACTGATCTATATACCTAAAACATTAAAGAACACTAAACTAAACTTGTATAGAAAATAATGGACATGTTTTCCATTCTCTCCATTGTATTGCAGACGTCATCATGGGACATGCTCAGAGCTGTCACAGTAACGTTCCAAAGGCTATTTAAGGGGTTTTTTTTTATGTATTGCTTTTTTTCATTTTTTAAATATGCAATATTTACAAAAAAAAGTAAAATGTAAAAAAATGTAAGAGTAAAAAAGTAAGAAAAGCTAAGTATTGGCAACCCGGAAGTTACTCTGTTAGCGCAGGACGGATCGTGTTTCCGGGACGGATCGGGTAGTGACACCCCTGGCGGGTAGCAACAGCAGTGATGGTGCATGCACTGTGCGGGGAGGCGGAGTCACGTGACCAACGGAGAGCGAAAAGCCGTGATCATCTCTGCAAATGGTCAGCTAACTGAGGTCCATATAAAGTCCACTATATAGTGATGGAGGGATTTAGGGGTTAGGGCCGAAGGTCAGACACGTTTCACGTCTTCCACTGTGACTGCCTCAACTACTGATATGGCATCGCACAGAAAAATCTTCATTATTTTTTGATTTAAAAAAAAGAACTGAAAGATCGATATTATATTTTTTATCCCTACCACTAGTTTTTATAATTTTAGGGTGAATATAGATCAGCTGCATTATGACCCTGGGGTCGCAGGCTGTTGATACCCGACAGGGACCACTAATAACAAAGATGGCGCAGGCACCGCGCAGTGCAGGAGGAGTTACATGACCAACAGAGCAAGAAGTGATCATCTGTCCGCATGGTCAGCTAACTTTATAAAGTTCACTATATGTTCCCCGCTGTAGGTGGACACAGTGAGCCTATATGAGCTATGAGAACAACACATTTTAAACAGAGCGTGCACGAGGAGAAATGGGCTCGTGCACGCTCTCGCACGCACATTTTTCTTTAAAGTGGAGAGGGCGGGTCTTTAAAAAAATCCTCCACAATACCTTTAAATGAAAGGCTTCACTTGGCAAATTCAACTTTTCAGCTTATAAACATAATAAATGAAGTTAGAGCAACTTTTTCAGTCATTTACTGGTTACCAACAGAAGCATTATTTTTTAAAGATTATAAACCCTCACTGTAAACGTTTGAGACGGCTGAAAACTGAAGATCCAGTTAGGAAGTTATGAAGACAGATAACATCTGTGTGTTTAAAAAATGTTTTTAAACGACTCAGAGGGATGGTCAGTGAAGCAGCAATGCATCATGGTCTCATCCTGAGTCACTGAGGCGTCTGGAAACCACCGAGCCTTCCTGGTACCGACCGCCGTACAGGTCACATCTGGGGATCCAATCACACACAAACCTCTTCTTGTCTCATAGGCCAAACAAACCAATCGGATTCAGGATCAGCACTATCAGGTTCCAGCACCCTGAGGAGGAGCCGGCAGGGAGGTGGGCACCGGGAAACTTCCTGACTTTCCCGCCAAACACCCAGACAAAGCTGAGTGGATCAGTCTGACCCTGAATGCTTGAGGATACAGGGGCGGGTGTAGGAAATGTGGGGCCCTAGGCAAAGACAGGCAGGGGGCCCCTCTGAATGGAGAAGACAACACATAGAACAGCCCCATTCTACAGATAGAGAAATGTTAATAGAGTAGACATTCATTATCTGTTCTAGGTTTTGTCCCTCTCTTCTTGTCCCTTTTCTTCTTGTTTTCCTCTCTATGTTTTGTACTCAGCTGACTTTTCATGCTGTCTGCCTTCTTAAGGTGATGTTGAGCAAATCCTGGTGTTGAACAGGGACGAAATCATTTCGCTGATGCTCCTTTTTTTCATGACGATAACGAAAAACTGACGAGCTAAACATGGATGTTTCAAGACTAAAACATGACTACACATGCTGCAGGAACACAGATGGATCATGGCGGCAGCGGGTCTGAGAAAATAATTCAGAATAGTCCAGTACTGCGCTTTCATGTCTTACGAATTGCTCTGATCTTCCAGCTGTGCTTGTGCAGAAATACGTCATTCCGCAGCTTAGCTCCGAATCTGCGCTTTACGCTCCACTCTGTTGGTTCGCGTTCAGCAGCATGGCTCTTCCTGCTCTCGCTACCTAATAAACTAGACGTGGCTGATCATCCTCTGCCAAGCCTAAAAACCCCTTTGTCTAACTATCAAGGTTTTTTTCTTCCAGCTCACAAGAGGTGATGCTAAACCTTCTTTAAGGAATCCCTAAATTATAACCAATGCAAATATTTTTATTGCATTCTGTTTATTTCCTGATAAAGATCCAGATGAAAAGGTACATAGATCTTTCAATATTTCTCTCTCAGTGTTCTCGTTTCTATTTAAATATGATGGAAATGTTTCCTTGTATTGTGGTTAAAACATTTTCTTTAAATATTTCAACATTTTAGTAGCATATTCATTCAGTTTAGGTCTGGGTTGCCATGGCATTATAAGGCAATGATGGAGGTTCTCTCTCTATTTGTTTTATATCAAAACCTGTGAATTTAAATCTCCAATGACCTCTGAGCAGAAGAAACCGAGGGGGAAATTCTCAGAAAAAAAGCCAAAATTGATAAAGTAGAAAGAAAAATGTTTGATGGAAACCTTGGATGTCTAAAACCATTCTTTTATTCTACATCTTGTTAGCTTCTCTAGCCTCTGTCTGATATATTAACCAATATGATGTGTAGAACTAGATCTGCTATTTTCACAGCTTTTCTGAGACACTTTTTAATAAACTAGAGCATTAATTCATAAAAAAATGTTATTTGAATTCTATAAATGAAAGTTTTCTGTCCAACAGCAACGATGATCTGCACGGCAGCATTCTATACCTATAGCTATTGTAGCATCTAGGATAGAGCTGGGAAAACTAGAATAAAACCTTTTTAAGTTTTAGTCGACTCAAATCGACTAAAACTATCACATATCATAATGACTAAAATACAACTAAAACTAATAATACTTTTCTCCCTGAAGACTAAGACTAAATCGAAGATGGCTGCCAGAAAGCAGAGCTATGAGCTGATTAACCAGAACCTCGCGCATGGCGCCTGAGCAAACAAGGAGTTCTTCTTCCTCCAGACGAGTTACAGCGCGAGAACAAACATCGTAAGCTGTGAACTTTTAAACCCTGCAGTTTCATCGTACAGTCCAAGCTGTAGCTGCGAACAACCACTGAAATATCGCACATTGTATGATGGGCTTAAAAGGATAAGACAAAGACTTTTTAATTTCCACAAAACCAAAAGAACCAAAGAAATCTGATTAAAAAAACTGGAATTCATGTTAAATAAATCAGGTTAAACAACAGAGAGGAAAACATTTTAAAAGCACTTCATATAAATCTATAAAAATGCAAATGGATTTACGTTTCATTTCATTTCGCAGACAGGAAGTTAGCCGTTAGCTAAAACAATGAGCATAAAATTCCTTTTATAAATCAATCCTTCCAGATGGGTTTAAAATAGAAACTGGAAGCAGAGGAGCCAAAGATAACGGTGATAAATAATAAATATGCATGAAGCCCCCCCCCCCTCACATATGTAAACATGCAGATATTATTTAGATCAGCTGATTTCTGGCAGCTTTAATGTGACAGTTTGATTTTCCTCTTATATTTAAAATCTTTTGTCCTTTTTTTAAGGAACATCCTGAGCAGCAAACTCTCATTTCTATCAGGCTGATATCCGAACATGCTAATTACCCCACACAGTTTGAGTTCATTTATTATGCATGAAATAATATAATATGATGACTGTGATAATTATGCGCACTTAGATAAGATAAAAGAGTGGTAACTAATTATGGAGAGGGAGTTGGGAGAAGTAATTATTCTTTGTAGAGCAGTGGCGTCTGGGTTGAGATGCTCGGTGTTCGGAGCACCAGGCCTCCATCACGCTGCAGCGGCTTTTCCTTCACGGAGCGCCGTCACATTTACAGCATTTGAAGGAGAGGAGAGTCAATAAGCACAGGCCGATTTCCAGCCGTGTGTCTGTAACGATAATTAAAACGTCGCTGACATGTTTACATGTCGGCCTGAAAGGCAACACGACTCCCAGCCTCACATCCTGACGGCATCAGAGAGGAAGGAGGTGAGCTGTTCCTGGTTAGCCCGTCCAAACGGATTCAATGCACAGAGAATCCCAGAGAGGCGAGCAGCATCACCGCTGCAGCTTCCTCATGTCTGATGGAGAACGGCATCCTGGAAACTATTAACTAACGGTTATTATGCAAATCAATTCATCTGTNATGTGCAGCAAATGGACTGATCCAATATGGTGGACACTGAAGGGGGGGGGCTGAGACACACTTAATATTATCAGTGTTCTGATGGGTTTTTGTCAAAAACATAATTAATGTGAACAAATAAGGAATAGTTGTATTAACCAGGCATGTAAACAGAGTTTTATGGGGCCCCCAGGCACTTGGGGCCCTAGGCACCTGAGTTTTATTGCCTGATGGTAAATCCTGGCCTTGCTGGGAGCTGCTGTCAGGTGTGATCTCCGGAGGATAACTGAATCATCTCTGACACCAACTCTCTCTTCTTTCCATAACGCCTCTCTGGCTTCAGACGTGTTCCAGGAAAGGAGAAGCTCATCATGTTTGCGTTTTGTGGACTTTAGGCGTGGTGAAAGGCGTCATTTGCCAAAAACAGCTTTGTTGTCCAAAAAAGAAAGTGAAACCTTGAGTGTGAAAGAAGCTGATGTGTAAAACTTCCAGTTTCTAACCAATCTAGAGAAAAATCTCCCAGTGAGACTTCAGCTCTTTAAAGGGGAGTGAGTTTGACAGTTGGATGGGGACAGGTTTCCCTCTGTAAATGCTTTCCAAGCAGCGTTAAGTTGGAAAAACATCCCCTCATAGGATGACCTCACTCAGACTGGAACAGCCGCTGCTGCAGCCGCCTGCACCTCAAACTAAAACCAACATGATCTGCCTGGATATTAAGTTTTTTAGTTTAAACACTTACATATTTAAAGTATAAAATGATACAAGGAAAGAAAATAACACCAATCTGGAGTCGGTCCTAGATCAGTCTGGATCCTCTGGCAACTAAAGCCAACCGTAAACTGGACGATTTTCTGCCCATTTGGGGCCGATTCTGCAGTCGTGCGAGAATGTTTTCGATCGGGCCGACTTTCAGCCTGATGGTGCATCCTGTGGTGTACAGGGGGTAACGAGGGGCGATCAGCCTCTAACCACCATCTCCCCATTAGGAATCATAAAATTGGGAGAAAATCAAACATGTTTGAAAGTCAGTCTGCCTTCTTAAGGTGATGTTGAGCAAATCCTGGTGTTGAACAGGGACGAAATCATTTCATTGATGCTCCTTTTTTTCATGACGATAACGAAAACTGACGAGCTAAACATTGATGTTTCAAGACTAAAACATGACTACACATGCTGCAGGAACACAGATGGATCATGGCGGCAGCGGCGGCAGGGTCTGAGAAAATAATCCAGAATAGTCCGGTACTGCGCTTTCATGTCTTACGAATTGCTCTGATCTTCCAGCTGTGCTTGTGCAGAAATACGTCATTCCGCAGCTTAGCTCCGAATCGGCGTTTTACGCTCCACTCTGATGGTTCGCGTTCAGCAGCATGGCTCTTCCTGCTCTCGCTACCTAATAAACTAGACGTGGCTGATCATCCTCTGCCAAGCCTAAAAACCAAGGTTATCAAGGTTTTTTTCTTCCAGCTTACAAGAGGTGATGCTAAACATTCTTTAAGGAATCCCTAAATTATATCCAATGCAGATATTTTATTGCATTCTGTTTATTTCCTGATAAAGATCCAGATGAAAAGGTACATAGATCTTTCAATATTTCTCTCTCAGTGTTCTCGTTTCTATTTAAATATGATGGAAATGTTTCCTTGTATTGTGGTTAAAACATTTTCTTTAAATATTTCAACATTTTAGTAGCATATTTATTCA
>NW_015150890.1:347655-350026 GCF_000732505.1 Cyprinodon variegatus
GTGACCTGAGATGACATGATGTGAATTGGGGCTATAGAAATAAACTGAATAGAATTGCTCAGGAATCAGGGTCAAAATCTGAGTTTAGCACAGAGCTGCTAGCCTAGCATCCGCCCACTGCTACATGACGACATGGCTAATAGATAACCAACAATAAAGGTGATGATCTGAAATCTTTATGTCAAAGAAATGTAATTAAATAGTTTTTTTAGTCAGAGAGGAAATGATTAGAGCGCCTTTTCTTCATTTATAAAACCTTAAAAACAGGAACATGTTAAGATACGTCAGCCCCTACAGCCACTGGGTTTTATTGCCATCCATGACACCTTCCTGTCTTTTAGAAAAACAGGCTCTGATTAAACATCTCTAACGGTTCATTTTCATGGAAGCATAAAGTAAAAGAGTCAACACCTTTCCATACTGTGGATATTTTCATTTACAGGGACATGAGCTTCTGAAATAAGCCCCAAAATCTCTGCATCTGTAAACATCAACGTCATTCCATTGGGGTCTTCTGTCTCTGGGCTTAAATTGAGCCGCGTCTCATGAAGACCAGTTCCACTGTTTGCAGATTTCAGGCCTCAGGCCAAACCTTTCCCTCCAGAAAGACAGCAGTTAACCGAACCCAGACCAGTTCTGAAAACTGCAGGCATATCTGAGGAGACTCCATGGAGGGAGGCGTTCTCCATGCAGGTGGAGAGGAAATAAAAGACAGCAGCTAACAAAGGGCTCTGTGCTCTCTGCAGGTTAACGTCGGCGCAGCTCGTGTTTCCAGACACTCCCAGCCAAGCCGGAATGTTGTAAATCTAATGAAGTGAGGAGAGGAGAAAGCAAGGGCGCCGGATCCAGCCGAGGCAGCGGTGATAGCGCGCCATGCGTTCAGAGGGACAGCTGATGGTGGGAATAATTGAGCCGCTGCACAATTCCACACAAATGACTTTTTCACCCACGGAGGGAGGCGTCTGTGGACACCAGGCCATCCCATAATACTGGGGCTTCCTCCCACAGAGCAGCCTGGCTTTAACACTTTGACTAAACTCACTTTAATCCCTTAAAAAGTTCATTCTTAAATGAATGAAACCTGAAAAATCTAAAATAGCATAAATATTATAATCAAATAATTCAGTGTTTATTTATCAATCCGAAGGGAAATTAAACTTGTAGCTCTTGTAAGTTTGTTTAATGAAGCAGTTGTTGATAGGTGAAGGCAGGAGGGACTTCCTGTAGAGGTCTGTAAAACAGCCGCTCTGGAGGAGCCTCTGACCGAAGACTTGTTTCGACAGTCCCATGAAGAGGATGCTCTGTTTTCCACAATGATCTTCATTTTATCAAAGAATTCATCATCCTGAGAGCGTGTCCAGAGCTTCTAGAGGAGTTATAATCCATCCTTACATTTAGTCCTAAAGGTTCATTCAAACTGGTCCACAGAGTGACGGCGCCTCAGTCAGACCAAGCATCAGAAAAGATAAATACTAGAATGAAAAATTTTATCTAATATGTCCAAAAGTAGCAAAAAACGGAGCTTCAGATACAGACTGCCGCCCATAGGGAGCGGTAGAGCCCCAGTGGTTAGAGAGCAGGGTGTTAGCATCCTGGATAGCCTAGAAATTCAAACCTGAGCCTGTAACTGGGTATCTGGGTAACTGGGCAGATCCCTAACAGCCTGAACACAGCGGCTTTTTAATCCCTGATCCAATCTTTTCCATGTCCCACTGACTGCACATAGAGAGGCTCCGACTAGGCAGGATGAGCAGATATGAGCATTTTTCCTTCTTCCTCTGTGCTATACACTCATCAAAGCAGTGTCCAACATTATACTGGAACAGATTATGAAAAGTCATTAATAAAAATGAAAAAATAAATCAATAAAAAACCACCTGTGAAACTATAAAGCAAAGCCCCATTTAACGAATCTGTGCAGCATCTCAAACCAGAACAGATAGATAATTTTCATACTTTAAAAACATAGAATATAAAAATCCCTTTACTGTCCCACACTGAGGAAACTGTGGTGCTCCAGCAGCAAAAGGTTATATAGCAGAAGTGTTCACAGAATGTGGACCTTAGAAAAGTGAATAAAAATAACAGATAAGAAAATAAAACAAATATAGTTGTTTTATTATTACATATCATTAATGGATGTGTGATAAAAACATCAGATCTACGTCTAAAGAAAAGAAAAACGCAGCAATAAACTCTGTGGGACGGTTTCTATGGTGACAGAGGCAGAGAGGTGATTCTCAGAGAGATCTGGGAAGTTTATCCAAGTTTTTCTTTCTTTTTTCCATAAAGAGGTGAGAGAGATACGCTGCGCTGACCTGCTCTGTCTGCTCCTCCTTATTCTGGTTTCTGTGAGGCTCAAAGAGGATCA
>NW_015150890.1:350908-353308 GCF_000732505.1 Cyprinodon variegatus
CTTACTATAAACGCCATGTGCGACTCCAAACCGATTCTTTCTCCATGAGATTAACAGATTTTATTCTGGATTTTCTCCAAAGCGAATGAGTTTTACTTTGTAACTGCATCTCTCTTCCTGTCAGACTCATGAAATTGCTGCTGAATTGCTGCGTAGAACGACTGAAATAGACCTGGGCTCTATCTCAGTCGGAGCTACGCTGCCCCCTACAGGAAACCATCCCCATTGACTTTCAATCAGCGCTAAACAATACGACCTCGTCCAACACGATTTTCTGTTAGATCGGACGCAAAATGGGATCTGGTGTGTTACAAGCTCAGCACAGACATCCCCTGGATGAAGTTTATCAAAGACGAAAGATTGAATATAGCGAAAGATTTGCACAGTGTTGAGGCAGCCTATGCAACAAAAACAAACAATAAGATATGAACACAGGAAGAAAAAGTGAGGCCAGTTTACCCTGTTACCAGTCGCTCTGCTGCGGCATGAAGCCCAGAGGAGCTCCAACGATCCCTCCCATCCTAAGCTGGATCTCACCACAACCCCCACCACATCACAGAGGAACAAAGTACCTCCTCTATTCAACCAGGTGAGCAATCCTTCCTTTAACGACCGACCTTCAGAATCACAGACATGTTTCTGATATTACAGGCTAACGATGGAACCAAACGACTCGCTCGTCGGTTTCAATTTGCATGTTTCCAAGCAATACAAGGCCATGTCTATATAAAGACTCAAACCTCCTGGAGGGGAAGCGAAAACGTCATCAAACCTTGGAAACCAAGTCCAGTGGATTGTTTTTTGAACTTTTACGGAATGACTATGACCTGAATGACTGAGAATCTTCATCAGCATAAGCTGGATCTAATGGGCCTATAGGACCAGCATGAAGGGTTTCCTTCCTCAGTTCCTCCTCCCTGAAACCATGTTTCTGTACATAAAATGAACCATCCAAAAAACTACAAACGTCTTCAAAAAAATCAGTTATTTAAACTGAGAAGCTTTTTAAGTTTTGAAATGAAAACAGAACATATGGTCAAACATTTAGTTTAGGTTCTTGTTTAAAGAGCCTGAAGTCTGCAGCGGTTTTTCTCCGGTTTATTCCACAGTCTTTCTGCCACAGAGGATTCGCTTTTCCACACTAGACTGTTGCTAAGTGGTCGGGGTCAAGGTGAGAAACACCTGCTACAGCCAAGAGCCTCGTTATCGGAAAGAGGAAACTTTTCTTACAGCTTCGGATCCTTTAGAGTCTCTGTTAGAAAATCTGCTGCTCTGAGGTGTCAAGGACAGAGGAGAGGCGATGGGATTCAAGGCTGGCAGAGGACAGGAAACAGCCACGGTTTGAACCTTATCAAGGAAAAAGAGACACTTGGACCGAGGCCTCTGCTCTCACAGAACCACTTCGCATTTATAGGAGGCAGCAGAAAAGATGAAGGAAGCTATTTGCAAAATTTAAAAAAATAGGAGCATAGCATGGCAGTAAATGGATGTGTCCTTGCTGCTGCCCGTGCAGTGCTTTGAAATAAACTGCTGTTTTCACCCGTGAGTAAAGTGTTTTACCAGACGTCCTCAAACTCCACTTGAAGATCAACAGTTTGAATACAGAGTGAGAGCAGCTGCAGAATAAAGGCCTGTCCAGCATCAGCTGTCACCTCTACAGAGGCAGGAAGGACAACATGAGGGAGAGGATTTCTGAGGACATCTGTCTGCTGAGGAGAACACCTTGGTGGTCTGAACCTTTCTAGCATTCTTTATCTACAATCGCAAAGAAAATTCCCTTCCATCATTTTCATCATCCAACTGCAGATCTATGTCTGGAAACAACAGTCCTTCAGAGACTCTGGGTCCGGTCGCTATGATGTGATTACAGGTTTACTGCTGAACATTTCTGACCGTCTCACTTAAAGTCACCATTAAAACAGCCTTTACTGGCAGCGCTATTAACTTCAAGGTTATCTAACAGGCAGACAGCATCTAATGCAGCGTTCGTTAATGTTTGACTTCTACAGCAGCAGCCGTTCAAAATGGACCTCACCAGTCAAACGTCAGCCCAATGGCTGCCCACTTCCAGCCACTGGAGTGACCCCCTCCTTCTCCTGGACGTGCATCTTTTACTCTGACTCCACCCTCTCACTGAATTACAGGCTCTGGCCAGGAGGTGGCGCTTCTCTTTAGATCTTAATGTCCACAAATCATGACAGAAAGAATATTTAAGTACAAAGATTGATGTTTAAAAAGGAATTGTAGGGGACTAGCCAAGGTCCAACCAAGGGCCAGACAAGGACCAGCCAAGGACCAGCCAAGGACCAACCAAAGACCGGCCAAGAACCAACCAAGGACCAGCCAAGGACCAACCAAAGACCGGCCAAGAACCAACCAAGGACCAGCCAAGGACCAACC
>NW_015150890.1:354444-356479 GCF_000732505.1 Cyprinodon variegatus
CAAGGACTAGCCAAGGGCCATACAAGGGCCAGACAAGGACCAACCAAAGACCGGCCAAGAACCAACCAAGGACCAGCCAAGGACCAACCAATGACCAGCCAAGGACTAGCCAAGGACCAGACAAGGACTAGCCAAGGGCCATACAAGGGCCAGACAAGGACCAGCCAAGGACCAGACCAGGACCAGCCAAGGACCAGCCAAGGGACAGACAAGGACCAGCCAAGGACCAGACAAGGACCAGACAAGGACCAGACAAGGACTAGCCAAGGACTAGCCAAGGACTAGCCAAGGACCAGCCAAGGACCAGCCAAGGACCAGCCAAGGGATAGACAAGGACCAGCCAAGGACCAGCCAAGGACCAGACAAGGACTAGCCAAGGACTAGCCAAGGACCAGCCAAGGACCAGCCAAGGACCAGCCAAGGAAAGTGGAGATATGTTGAATGGCTGCTACTGTAGATCAGAGAGGAACAGTCAGACTTGTTCTCCATGCGGCGTAAAGTTGGAGCTAACAGCAGAAGAAGAGCCCTGACGACGCTGCAGCAGGTATTACTCTGTTTCCAGCAACAGTCTCTCCTGTTCATGAATTCATTCTGGATGAATGTTGACAACATGGAAAAGGACAGGAGCTTTTTAACTCAATCATCTGCTGCTGAATTCAAATCAGGAACCCTGAGCCTCACTCGGCTCAGCTGTTTGCACGACTCGCCTATATAATAAATTCAGGATTTAGTGGCAGGCTTCATATTTGCCTGAGTGAAGCTCTGCTCATTTATTGGGATTATCCACATTCTTCCAGAGATCAGAACCAAGTCCACTTCAAGGGATCGTCTCCATCTGATGCTTCAGTACAGATCAATGATATCTAACTAAGTGTTTTCCTTTGTTTTTATCCTAAAGAGACAGAAAACCTCCTCTATAGATAACTGATATCATTTATAGATGTCTGCACCCTTTAGGTTCATAACTGCCTTTTACTCTCTACTGTGTCTTCTTCTCAGTTTATGGAATCTGTCCTGCTGGGTTTTTATTTCCTCTGTCTGAAAAGACGAGGACAATTAGCGTAGCGATCCTGAAATCATTCCCTAATGACTCCAGGCTTTGTAGGACTGCTGCCCTGCTGAGGCTTTCACTGTTCAGGCACCCGTTTGGAGCCACTGTGTTGATGACAGCAGCTCAGAAACTGAAGACAGAGCGCCTCGGATAAAGGCTCTAAGAGCCTTCAGTCAATATCAGCGTCCTCCACGACTCTTTATAATAATGCTTTCTTTTTATCATCACAATCTTTTAAACATTAAAAAAAATTGTTCAACCTATGGAAATAAATTCCTTTTTTTTTCTAAAGAATTAAAGTATTGTGATGCTAACAGACGAGGCTGCGAAGGTATTTTTGGGTATTTTGGATTTTTTGTCGCTTCATGTTCAAATGTTTTAGTGAATAAATGTTTGACAGGTGGAGATGTTACACACCTACAGTTTAAAGTCCCTGGAATGAGACAGAAAAAGAAAAGGGAGCTAAGCAACAAGCTACAGCTGCTGCACACTGCCAGCCAGATGGCTGAAAGAAGGCTGCTACACTTTTCATTGGCTTACAATAAAGGCTGACTGAGCTCTTTGGGAATATATCAACTTGAAAAATTATCAAGAGTAAAGCCGACTGCTGTCTATCTTATTTAGGATCTGCTTCTTTGGAACTAGCTGGTTCACTAGAGGCTGCAGGTCACAGGCTACAAGCCACAGGCTACAAGTTTCAGTCTACAAGCCACAGGCTGCGAGCCACAGGCTACAAGCCACAGGCTACAAAATTACAGGCTATATGCCACAGGCTACGAGCCACGGGCTTGAAGTCTCAGTCTACGAGCCACAGGCTACAAGCCACAGGCTACAAGTTTCAGTCTACAAGCCACAGGCTGCGAGCCACAGGCTACGAGCCACAGGCTACAAGCCACAGGCTGCAAATTACAGGCTACATGCCACAGGCTACGAGCCACAGACTGCGAGCCACAGGCTACATGCCACAGGCTACGAGCCACAGAC
>NW_015150890.1:358607-361478 GCF_000732505.1 Cyprinodon variegatus
CGAGCCACAGGCTGCAAGTTACAGGCTACGAGCCACAGACTGCGAGCCACAGGCTACATGCCACAGGCTACGAGCCACAGATTGCGAGCCACAGGCTGCAAGTTACAGGCTGCGAGCCACAGGCTACAAGTTACAGGCTACATGTTACAGGCTACAAGTTACAGGCTACAAGTTATAGGCTAAAAGTTACAGGTTGCAGGTGACAGTTAGGGTTGCCAACCGTCACTTGAAAAATGGAATCATTCCATATTTAGAAATAGAAGTACCTGTCCCGTGTTTAGTGGAAAAGAAAAGCACTTTGTCCCGTATTACTGTGAGAGTAAAATATAGTCAGTCAAAAGCTAATGAAAAATGAAGGGCATGTTAGATACAAAACTTACGGTAAACTTGTTCTCGTCCCTGTCCTGCGTTGTGACCAATGACGCTTCTTTTGAAGGCGGACAACTCCTCACTGCTGCAAGAGCTCAGACGAAATACAATCGATAAAGTCGACTATCGCCACTTTTTTTTTTCTGTTTCATAACTGTAGCCTACAGTCATTGTGTTTAAGACACAAATATGTTTACAAGTTTACACAAGTTTCATGTTGCACCAAAAATGAGCACAATTAATTAATGTATATTCATTTCTACAGTTACTTATTTTATTCAGCAAAGTTTGTTATTTTACATTAAAGGTCTTCCATGTCTTCATGTCACTCAATAATATGCATCTAATTCAATGCAGATTTGAGTCAAATAAAAAATCCTTTCACAAACAAAGGGGGGCTAAAAAATAATCACCACGCCAGGAGGGGTGAAGGCAACCATGTCAGCTGGGACGCACATGAGGTGACCCTTTTATCTCTTCGTGGAGTTGGCAACCCTAGTTCCAGGCTACAGGCCGCACGCTAAACATTACAGACTAGTAACTTGTAGACTGTAAGCTACAAGCTAAAAACTACAGGCTACAGTGTAGGAGCTGCATGCTAAAGGGGGGCTGCCTGATGAACCAACTCATATCAGCTGTGGTCACACAGAAAGACCAAAGTAATAATAACTAGTAAATGATACTGCTAAACCTTATGATTCCAGCCTTTGAACCTGAGTAACATGCTGCTATTACACCTGTAATAATCTTTGACATGTTTCAGAATAAAAGCCTTTAAAGCTCAATCTGTCCCATCTTTTTTCTCACAGCATGTTGTTTCTGAAATCTGCAGCATGAAGGAGAAACTCAGAACAGAATATAAAAGCAGATTACAGCCTAAAACTGGACTGAACAAAATAAAAATAAAAAACTATGAAGAAAACTGTCAAATATGAGGCTTTGATCTGTATGCAAATACCACAATAATAATAATAGGAATAATAATAATGATGTATAATAATTAGAGACAGGCGGCTCTCCCTGCAGGCCGATCAGCGTTTTATGGATCAATCAGCAGCTGAACTGAGCAGACGTGTTTGGATGCAGCAGAGTGCTGCTGCGTCTAAACAGGCAGTAAAGTCCAGAACACCAGTCAGTCAGAGAGCTGGACGTGTTGCAGTGGTAGGAAGGAAGCTTGAATAAGCTGCTACAACGATGCAAAGCTTCTCAAACCAAAGAAAGAACCAACAGATGGTCAGTTAGTGACACCAGATCAGCCGCATCAGACTAATTTCATTTAGTTCTATTTATGATCATTTTATCGTTTTCAAAATAGTTATAGATGCAATAAAGACCTGAGCACATAGAAATGTTTCTATCTCTGTATTAAGTTAGTATATTATGAGTTATACGTTTCTAAAATAGTTTTTATTCAGTTTTTAAATGTCGACACGCAATAAATTCCTGTAGTTAAAAAATTATCAAATCGGATCTGTGTTAATATTTTAACAACTGCAGCAAAAATATTTTCCAATGTAAATAAAATACATTTCTATAAGTGAACTAATCCTGTAAAATAATAAAGCTGGTGTTTTTTTTTCCTTTGGGTTTTTTCACTCCATGTTTCGTCTGTTTTTACTTTTATTAAAATCTTCCAAATGTCCAGTTTTATTTTTTTTATTCTTCGTTCCTCCAGGTTCAAATTAAAAAGATGTGAAAACCGTTATTTTTGCAGTTATATAAAGTTATATACACTCAGCAGATGAGGTGTTTAGTGGTAATAAAACAGTTTTAGCAGTTTTAATGCAGCGCGTATTTCTGCATTCCTCCGAATTTGTGTATTTCTGCGCATTATTATGTATTTCTACCTCTACATAATTCAGGGTATTTCTGTGTATTTTTGCATATTTCTACATATTTCAGTGTATTTCTATATTTCTGCGTATTTCTGCGTATCCCTGTGTATTTTTGCATATTTCAGTGTATTTCTGCATTCCTCCGAATTTGTGTATTTCTGCGCATTATTATTATGCATTTCTACCTCTACATGATTCAGGGTATTTCTGTGTATTTCTGCATATTTCTACATATTTCAGTATATTTTTGTGTAATTTTTAATGTTTTTTTGTATATTTCTATTTATTTCAGTGTATTTCTGCATATCACTGTGTATTTCTACATATTTCAATGTATTTTTGCATATTTCTACATAGTTCAGTGTATTTCTATATTTTTGCATATTTCTACATATTTCAGTGTATTTCTATATTTCTGCATATTTCAGTGTATTTCTACATATTTCAATGTATTTTTGCATATTTCTACATATTTCAGTGTATTTCTATATTTTTGCATATTTCTGTGTATTTCTGCATATTTCTGTGTATTTCTGCATATTTCTGCGTATCCCTGTGTATTTTTGCATATTTCTGTGTATTTCTGCGTATTTCTGCGTATCCCTGTGTATTTTTGCATATTTCTGTGTATTTCTGCGTATTTCTGCATATTTCTGCGTATCCCTGT
>NW_015150890.1:367794-368468 GCF_000732505.1 Cyprinodon variegatus
GGTATTTCTGTGTATTTTTGCATATTTCTACATATTTCAGTGTATTTCTATATTTCTGCGTATTTCTGCGTATCCCTGTGTATTTTTGCATATTTTAATGTATTTCTGCATTCCTCCGAATTTGTGTATTTCTGCACATTATTATTATGCATTTCTACCTCTACATAATTCAGGGTATTTCTGTGTATTTCTGCATATTTCTACATATTTTTGTGTAATTTTTTTTGTATATTTCTATTTCAGTGTATTTCTGCATATCACTGTGTATTTCTACATATTTCAATGTATTTTTGCATATTTCTACATA
Organism: Cyprinodon variegatus; assembly: GCF_000732505.1. NCBI lineage: Eukaryota > Metazoa > Chordata > Actinopteri > Cyprinodontiformes > Cyprinodontidae > Cyprinodon > Cyprinodon variegatus. Next base: position 368,102 of record NW_015150890.1, read on the forward strand.
TTTCAGTGTATTTCTATATTTTTGCATATTTCTGTGTATTTCTGCGTATTTCTGTGTATTTCTGCATATTTCTGCGTATCCCTGTGTATTTTTGCATATTTCTGTGTATTTCTGCGTATTTCTGCATATCCCTGTGTATTTTTGCATATTTCTGTGTATTTCTGCATATTTCTGCGTATCCCTGTGTATTTCTGCATATTTCTGCATATCCCTGTGTATTTTTGCGTATTTCTGCTTATTTTTGTGTATTTCTGCGTATCCATGTGTATTTCTGCATATTTCTGCGTATCCCTGTGTATTTCTGCGTATTTCTGCATATTTTTGTGTATTTCTGCGTATCCATGTGTATTTCTGCATATTTCTGCGT
>NW_015150890.1:370349-372333 GCF_000732505.1 Cyprinodon variegatus
TATCCATGTGTATTTCTGCATATTTCTGCGTATCCCTGTGTATTTCTGCGTATTTCTGCATATTTTTGCATATTTCTGTGTATCCATGTGTATTTTGTGTCTTCATGTCCTTTCTCAGACGGAGCTCTCTGATGTTAACAGTGTTGAGAATCATTGAATTTCCCTGCTGCTCTCTCAGCATAAATCAAGCCCATCCATCCATCCCTCCCCGGTGGCTCAGTTAGAGCTCTGCCAACGCAGCAGCGGCTGCTGCAGAATGAGCAGGGGCCAAACGTGGCCCCGGTACCCCCCACCCCCGCCCCGGGCAGAAGAGATCAAGCAGGCTTAGCAGGCATGACCTGTGGGGGCCCAGACAGCGTGGAAAACATGGCTGTCTTAAGGGTTGCTGGCCTCACAGCGGTGGCGGGCCGGAGCGGGACCTGGATGCAGTCCGCTGAGGATCCCAGCAAACTAAACCCTAATGAATAATTCGGAGCAGGACTTTTCCTGCTGGATTTAGAGCAGTTTGCTTTGAGAAGAATCAATGTGATTCCTGGAAAAAAGAAACCAGCTGGAGTTTTAAAAAGCCCGCTGGATAAACCAACGTCCTGGAAAATATCAAACTGGGATTAATTCTGACCATGCAGATTAACACGGACCAACATTTTATGATTCTTCTCAGTCGTTAAAATGCTGAAACCATCCGACCTGATGTCTGACCGGCTGCAGAAGCTTTGCTTCATCACCAACATCTTCTAACTGATTAAAGAGGATGAGGAGAAAGAAAGCCTCTGATGATGCTGCCTACTGCTGGTCAGCTGGCTGAAATCAAGCCAACAAAAAGAGGGCCGGTTTTTCTGAGAAGTGTGGCTGAAGGCAAACAGATTTCTGGTCGTCTAAATGATGCTATGAGGAGAAAAGTGGTTGATATGTTTAAAATTTACAGCAGAAAAAAAAAACAACAACTAAAAATGGAGGATGTTCCTGTTTTCTTTTTTCTACATGTGAAGCGAATCATCTCTGATGGAGCTTCAGGGAAATCATGGAGGAGTTTATCGCTCCAGAAATCAGGAACAAAGGAGGAAATCAGAAGTCCCACCTTTCCTCCTCATGAGGTTTTCTTCTCCATTTACTTTAATAGACCCCCCCTGCAGACATGGGAGCGTGTAAATGGAGCTTCCTGCAGCCCCAGGCTGCTTGTCCAATCACACAGATCATCAATTAAGATCTCAGCAGGATTTGGTGGATCTGCAGCTGGATGGACATGGAAACCAAGAGCAAACATCTGTGAGGCGCGTGAGCAGAGCTGCAACAATCACAGCTTCTTCTCCTCAAACCCTGCAGTTTGTTCCTCTGAGGGTTTCCACGGAGACAAACCCCACGCTTCACATGTTTTCCACCCAGTCAATGTTCTCCTTTATGCTCAGAGAGCCGCTGCTGCTGCTGCGGGAGCAGGAAGCACCCGGGGGCCCCGCTGGGGCCCCTGAGATGGGTCTGCTCTGTCCGCCTCGATCAGGAGCAAACATCTGATCCTCCAACCATCATCATCATCATCATCATTTTTAGCTCAATATTTAATCTGCACACATGAATAAAAACATCTATCACCTGTTTCTGATGTTCTAAAACTAGCAGCAAACACGTTAATCTGAGTTTTTAGGCGGAACAGATCAAACAAGTCCTTTTTAAAGCATCAAAGCGCCGCCGGCCGGAAGCCTCCGCTCCGCTCCTGGAACCCGCCGCGCCGCGAAATAGTCCCAGAGAGGAGCAGAGGAGGACAGGAGGAGCAGAGGAGAGGAGCCACCTCCGCAGAAAGCCGCTGACTCCTCTCTGGATGCTGGAGCTTCAGCCAGAACATCTGCCTCCTCCTCACCATCATCATCATCACCATCATCATCATCATCATCATCAAATATCCGGCCGGAGAGCAGAGCCCAGACCGTCAGAGCTGCTAGAGTCCAGCACTGAAGGCTTCTCCTCCTCCTCCTCCTCCGTCTCCCCCTCC
>NW_015150890.1:374741-375562 GCF_000732505.1 Cyprinodon variegatus
CAGCCTCCATCTAGGCCCCCCCTCTGCTGCTGCCTTCAAGGGTCCGTGGGAAAAACGGGAAGCAGGGAGAAAGGCTGGAAGGAACCCCCCCCACCCCCACCCCCCCATCAGGACCCGCTGGTTCCCAGCTGAGCAGGAACTAGGAATCAGATTTACTGCATTTTAAAACACTTTGGTAGTTTTTCTGGCTGCTTATTTTTTAATTATTAAAGTTTAGTGACGTCACTTCCTCCACTTCCTGTTGCAATAATGGAACATGGTGACAAAAAGGTACAATTTCACTGCGACTGATCAAACAAAGACAAAAAAAAAACAGTTTAAAGTGTGAATAAAAATTTAATGAAGGAATCTGAACATTAAAAGATGCCACAAGGCGGCCATATTGGATACTGATGAGGAACCTCAGGCTGATGATCGTGACCAGAAGATCATTCATTCTGGAACAGTTATCCTCCAGTTCTCCTCTGGTTCTCCTCTTGTTCTCCTCTGGTTGTCCTCTGGTTCTCCTCTTGTTCTCCTCCGGTTCTCCTCTGGTTCTCCTCTGGTTGTCCTCTGGTTGTCCTCAAGTTCTCCTCTGGTTCTCCTCCGGTTCTCCTCTTGTTCTCCTCTGGTTCTCCTCTTGTTCTCCTCTGGTTCTCCTCCAGTTCTCCTCTGGTTCTCCTCTGGTTGTCCTCAAGTTCTCCTCTGGTTCTCCTCCGGTTCTCCTCTTGTTCTCCTCTGGTTCTCCTCTTGTTCTCCTCCGGTTCTCCTCTGGTTCTCCTCTGGTTGTCCTCAAGTTCTCCTCTGGTTCTCCTCCGGTTCTCCTCTTGTTCTCCTCTGGT
>NW_015150890.1:378540-381832 GCF_000732505.1 Cyprinodon variegatus
TCTCCTCTTGTTCTCCTCCGGTTCTCCTCTGGTTCTCCTCTGGTTGTCCTCAAGTTCTCCTCTGGTTCTCCTCCGGTTCTCCTCTTGTTCTCCTCTGGTTCTCCTCTTGTTCTCCTCCGGTTCTCCTCTGGTTCTCCTCTGGTTGTCCTCAAGTTCTCCTCTGGTTCTCCTCAAGTTCTCCTCCGGTTCTCTTCTGGTTCTCCTCCAGTTCTCCTCCAGTTCTCCTCTGGTTCTCCTCAAGTTCTCCTCTGGTTCTCCTCAAGTTGTTCTCTGATAGAAATCTATCTGCACTTCCTGGTCTGGTCCTGTTTGATGCGGATGAAGGTTTCTCATAGAACCCAGAGTTCTGACTGACCTCTGAGATCCACAGCAGCTGTGACATCACCGCCGCCAACACCTGGACCACACCTGGAACAGACCTGGACCAGACCGGGGACAGACCTGGACCACACCTGGACCACACCTGGAATAGACCTGGACCAGACATGGAACAGACCTGGACCACACCTGGACCAGACCTGGACATAACGGATGGAGGCTTTCTGGTTAGCTGGTCTCTGTAAAGGAACCCGTTTGGTCTCCATCTTCTGGGCAGAACCTCTGATGCTTTTCTCACATCAAACTCAACCTTCAGTGAAACTAAAACAGACCTAGAAGCACTAGATTCACTATAAACTTAAAAAAAAGATTAAATACAACCTCTCATTTATCACATATATATATATATATATAAATATAAAAAAATGATTTTAAATATTACATTCAATCCTTTTTTTTGTTTTAATGTAGAGCTTTTAATCCAGAATGGCTCAGAGATCAACTTTCCTTCCATCTCTGTTGATCTTGGGTTCCTGCAGCGCCACCCAGAGGACAACAGCTGGAACAGCAGATCTGGGAGGGAAAGAGGAAGCCTTTAAATGATCCAAGTCAGGCTCAGTAGAGTCAGTTAGCAATAAAACAGAAGCTAAAACAACGAGTGGCAGAAGTATTCACACCCTTTGAAGTATTTCCCCTTCGTGTCACCGGACACGCGGAATTCAGGGAACATGAAGACGTGTATAAAGGAAAGTTTAAATTGATCATCCTGAAGAAAAGATGGGTTTCAGTTTTTGTTTTCCAAATATTAGCGCCCCTCAGTCTGTACTTTGTAGATCTACGCTTTACTGCATTATATCTAGAAACTATTTTTTTATGTGATAAACTCGTGTTTGTCTACTGGACGTAAATCTGGACTTTGACTAGGCCGCTCTAACACATGCTTTGATCTAAGGTCAACCTCCTATAGATCTGCTGTTCTCAGATTTCTCTCACTGGAAGGTGAACATCTAAAGTCTTTTGCAGCTTCTAATAAGTTTGTTTCTGGGTTTTCCCTGTACTGAGCTCAAGAAAAGTTTTTCATAGATAAACTTAAAGACGTTTCATTGATCTAACTGAGCTGTAACAGGGTAGTTCAATGGATTATAATCTTAATCTCAGAGCAGGGTTGGAACTTTCTTCTGCCTGGTGGTTTTTTCCAGGATTTTTTCTTTTTTTTTTGTCTTCCAAAACAAAAAGTTTCTACCAGAAGAACCTGGAATGTCATATTTACTGGTGAATATTTTGCCTTAAGGAGGCCCAGACCCAGTAATAACCATGAGGTGGGGTTGAATATTTATAAAGCGGGGGCGGTTGGGTGGAGGCGTAGCCAGAACATTTTAATAAGGCTGTCCAGCCAATAACCGACATACACTGAGGGCTGAACCTCAGGGTCAATCTACACTGATCCTACAGGAAAATTAACGAGCAAAACATCCATATTCTCTAAATAAAGACAAGCTATTCTTTGCTGCAGTCTTTTCTAACAAATAGACGCATATATTTAAACATCCGTGCTTTTTAAATTAAAGGTATAGTGGATAAAACTCTTTCAAGTTTCAGTTCTGGGGCGTAAATCTTTTCCATTGTCATTATTGACCTACTTTTATTAATAATCATTCTGCATAAAACTCATATTTACAACTACTAATATCTACATGAATTGATTATTTAATGAGTTTTTATTAAAATAGTTATTTTTCTATGATTTCACTGAAGACTCTTAGATGATTTACAGAGACACGTGATTTTCTCTTTACCCCATAAAACACAAAATCTAGTTCTGAAAAGAACGTTAATTCTATATTTATCATCTTTAATGTCAGTATATTGATCTGCATCATTAACCAAAATGTTTTTATTATCAGGTAATTGTTAATATATAAAAAGTTAAAATGTTTTTAATATTCAACTTGATAGTATTACTGTTGCCATCGTATGTTTTAGAGGGAAAGAATGGTAGGGGTGGCCACAGGGGCGGCAATGATTGGATAAGACTCGCCATGGCCCCCCCTGGCCCCCCATCTAGCTCCGCCCCTGGGTTTGGGGGCAGGAAGAGCAGAAGAAATGAAAGAAAAAGAGAGTCATCTGGTGGAATCTGAGTTTTCTTACCATTTAAATGCTATTAGTAAATGATGACTTCGGTGCTAAATATGTAATTCCCAGCGTGGTTTTCCTCCATGCTGCCTCCCTGGTGGATAATGAGCTGACTTTTCAATGCAACCATCCCACTTCTCCACAATCCCATCTATTAGCAGGACTTTCTTCCAGTTTCTTCCACTTGTCCATAGGAAACTGAACCCTTTCTCAGAGCATTAAAAGCATCTTGGTTTGATTCAGAATTAACTTAACTTGGAATAAATAATTTGCCACAATAGGAAAATATGTTTCATGAAGTCTTTAAATGGTTTTGCTTTAGAATAAAGGGCGTTGTCATCTCCCTGCTGAATGTTTTTCCCTTCTTTAATTAGAAACCTGACTTCTGTCCTTATTGTGAGGAATAAACTTTATATTCTGAACAGAAGCAGCTTTTATTTTCATTTTTACTGTCAAACTTTTTTTTCTTCTTTTATGTCTGCAGCCAACAGGAGCTGTTTGATCCGAGGATGATAGATGTTACTGAAAGCTCTGACCACCACCAGACCCTGACCCTTCACCCTATCTTAGACTGTGCATTAAAAACATGATGCAACAGTACGGGTGGAGCCCCACCCCAACCTGCTGCTTACGCTCTGGGTCTGATTGGTGCGAAGCAAAGAAGGAAATATTGTGTTTGGTGAAATCGAGATAAATGTCAGATCACCAGAACAGTTTCTGTTTATTATGTTTAATAGAACTTATGCCTGGGTCCGCTCCTTTGCAGGCAGGCGGGCATTTCCCAGGCAGAAGTGATAATGACACGGTGTGGGAGGAGCTATCCAGGTCAGGATGCTCAGAG
>NW_015150890.1:382778-383922 GCF_000732505.1 Cyprinodon variegatus
CTAGGCAGCTGCCTAGTATTGCCTTATAGTAAATCCCCCCGTATTTATTGAGTTTAAAGGCAACAATAAATCAGTCACATCCGCTCTAAAATGTGCATAAAGAAATAATAGGTATAGACATGAAAATAATAAATAAATGAAAAACTACATAAATATATTTAACTAGGAAACGGATGTCATATCATGAAATAAATAAATACATATTTCCATGTAGTTAATGGAGGATATCTATGGTGTTAGTTTTAAAGTTTATTAAGGCTGAGATCTTTATGTAGATTAAACTTCCCCAGATGAGCAGCAGGTTAGTTAGTGTGTTTAATCACTCTATCCCCTCCCATCCGGCGCACCGTTCGCCTCGCGGGCTGACTGATGAGGCGCAGCCGCTCTTTGTTAGTATATAATGAAGGAGGCCTGTGATTGGTCAGCGGGGATACACGATTATCCAATCACAACGAAGCTTGTGGTTACCAGGAAGCACCGGACGCTGGAGAAATCCGTTTGATCAACAGCTTCTTCGCCCGGATTGTTTTATCTCTGTAGAACCGGGACTCCGGTGCTGCTGTCTCCGCCCACATAGCGCCGCTCACCGGTCAGTTAGCTTCTGTGGCTAACAGCAGGAAGCCCGGTTAGCGGGGAACCAACTGACCCGCCTTCCAGGTTCGGGATGAGCAGCGCGGTGCTGCAGGTCGGTACCGGGGTGTTTGTGATCGGGATCGTTTGGGTCGTAGCTCTGCTGTTATCGCTGGTCCTGCTGAGAGCCGCTGGGTCCGCTCGGTGAGTAATCCCAGCAAACTGCGGCTCCTTCAAAAAAAACCCCAATTTAATCTGGAAAATTACTGATTTATAATCCAGCATAAGGGAAATAAAGTTTAGTGATTGTAGTTTGTTGTTTAGGTAAACCTGCAGTGTTTAAATTAGTCAGAAGAAACTGGTCTCATTTTATTTAGAATATTTTTAATCCATAAAATAAACTGACTGAGAGATTAAAGTAAGAATTCAATCCAGGTGGAATGACGTCATGAGGTCCACGTGTAATCCCGGGATGGGAATGATTATCATGCATTTAGAACAGAAAGGCCGAGCAGAGCTAAATCCTGTGCTGCACACAGCTGGTCAGCTGGCTGAAAGGATGCTGTAATCCGCT
>NW_015150890.1:385318-393383 GCF_000732505.1 Cyprinodon variegatus
AAGATGCAGTGCATTCTGGGAGTTTTCCCCTGTCTCTGCCGCTCTGCCGGTCCTTCTCTAACAGCAGCAGAACATGGCTGATAGTGAGAACCTGAACAATCGCCGCTTCCTGAATACCGACTGGTCCAGAGGCGGACCTGGTTGGTGAGGTGGAACCAGAACCATACCGGGTTTTAGCCTGACATCTCTGGATGAGTCCGCTTTGGGTCTTTATTCCTCCAGGTTGGTGTTTATATCAAGCTAAGACTGAATGAAGGCTCATATTTTCATTTTAAAAGCCTCCAGATTAGGATTAGGATTATTCTGGAAGCGTTCCAGTTGTTCTCTTCATAAAAACCTCCCGTGGGTCCAGTCTGCTGCCGTTAGCTTGAGTTTATCCTGAGGAGCAGCTTATAGCGCCGCCATGCTAACTGAAACATGTTCTGATGTTCTGCAGGTTAGGAGTCGTCCTTGTTGTCCTCCTGGCGCTCGCCGTCACCTTGGTGCTGGTCTTCTTCCCTCGGAGCCCAGAGATCCCACCTCCCTTCATAGAGACGGAGGTAAACAACCAGCAGTCGCCGTAGCAACACTGGCATAGCGTTCGAACCGTTGATTTAAGAAGCAGGTTGAAGATTTCTGCCTAATTAATGACCTGGTTGTGTTCCTGGCTGATGGGACCATCAGCACCAGAACGGAACCAGAAATGGAAGAAGGTGATTAGATCCGGTGTCTCTGCTCAGGGAGAACATTGGATCTCTGATATGGTTCAGTATTTTCCTTCCTCTGCAGCCGTTCCTCAAATGATGGGCTGGTTTTCATGTCCTGATCTGACCTGAGAGCCTCGTCAGGGTCTTAGCTGCAAACGCTCCTCTGTCCTTTAAATGACCGTTTCACCATCAGAGTCAGACTGAACCTCAACGCTGCTCAGATGTTGCAGATGTTTCCCATCAGGAAGGAGCTCAGACCCAACCTGCCTTCACAGTCAGCTCCTCCTCCGCACCCCCACAGGTGACGTCTGGCTTGGAGCTCCAGCTTCACTCTTGAACGTTGGTGGAGAAGTAGAATGAGAACGAGGGGATGGCCTCCACAGACCATGATGGACTCAGATCTTTGTCTCTGTGGTCCCACTGTGGTCCCTCTGAGGTCCCTCTGAGATCCCACTGGGGTCCCTCTGAGGTCCCTCTGAGGTCCCTCTGGGGTTCTTCTGAGGTCCCTCTGAGGTCCCACTGTTGTTCCTCTGAGGTCCCTCTGGGGTCTCTCTGAGGTCCCTCTGAGGTCCCTCTGGGGTCCCTCTGAGGTCCCTCTGAGGTCCCTCTGAGGTCCCTCTGAGGTCCCACTGTTGTTCCTCTGAGGTCCCTCTGGGGTCTCTCTGAGGTCCCTCTGAGGTCCCTCTGGGGTCTCTCTGAGGTCCCTCTGGGGTCTCTCTGAGGTCCCTCTGAGGTCCCTCTGAGGTCCCACCGAGGTGGTCTGAATGGTTCTGCTGCTGATGATCTCTGGGGTTCAGACATGATTAACATTCAGCAGCAGGACCCGAAGCAGACAGAGGCTGGTTTAACCTCCTGCTGTTAAACAACAGTGAAATATCACAGAACCAATTAGGCCAGTGCTAGACTGCACTCTGCAGTCTAACACCCCACCCCCCCCAAACACACACACAGTCAGCGCTGCATTAATGAAACATGGATCACACACTTCAGGGCTCCTGCTTGCTGCATAATTAGCAATTTAACCAGGGAGATGCGTCGAATGAACTCCCCACCATGCTCCTCTTCTTAAGGGGGTCTTTCTCAGTTTGTATCTGGGGGGGGGTGGTTGGGTGTGTGTGTGTGTGTTTGGGGGGTGGGGTGTTGTTGGCTGGCTTAAAACCTTTAGCTGGTTGGTCACCTTCCTCTTCATCATGGTACAGATTGGCGCCCTCAGCTGTTTGCATCCAGCAGGAGGTGAACTACAATGAATTCCTGATTTTATCAGGTCAGTCTGATGTAATGAAAGGAGATCTTTGCCCTTTTAAATCAAAGCATATCAGTGTGACCTTTCTTCATTTGCAGTTTAAATAATGATCTCATTCTGGCTCCAAACCCTAATTTTAACTGGCAGATCATTTATCTGCTCAAGTTAAAGGTTAATATATGTTTAGTGGAAGAAGTTGTAGTTCTTTCTGATGTGCAGCGGTAGTGAACACATCGTTCACCACAGGAAGTCAGAACCTGAACCTGACCGCCCTCTGAGGTCCAGGATGACTGCTGCTCCTTTGCTACAGAGACCTGATCAGGAAGCACAGAAAGCAGCTTCCATGTGTTCACGGTCCTCTAGTGACATCTAGTGGCTGATGGAGGAAACACTGCAAAAAAAACAGAATTCACTAAAAAACTTTTATGCTTCGTCCATTCATCTTTTCACCAATCCTCCATCCATCCATTCATCATCCATCATCCATCCATCCATCATCCATCCATTCATCATCCATCCATCCATTCATCATCCATCATCCATCCATCCATCATCCATCCATCCATCCATCCATCCATCCACCCATCCATCCACCCATGCATCCATCCATCCATCCATCCATCCATCCATCCATCCACCCATCCATCCATCCATCCATCCATCCATCCATCCATCCATCCATCCATCCATCCACCCATGCATCCATCCATCCATCCACCCATGCATCCATCCATCCATCCATCATCCATCCATCCATCATCCATCCATCCATCCATAGAAGGGTTGTGGAGTTAAAGCAGTCATTATTCCTTTCCTCCTTCTCTCTGCAGGTCGTGGACTCTTTGTTCATCGGCCGCTACGTTCTCCTGGCGGTGGTGAGCGTAGTGTTTCTGGCGGCGTTCTTCATGCTCCTGCCCTTTCACCTCCTGGAGCCGGTGCAGGCTAAGGCTTTAAGGACACACTAGCATCATGGCTGTCCCTAACCTTTACCCAGCAGTGTCACAAGCTCCAGTATACAGAGACTGTGGGAACTGGGCTGATTGGGGGAAAGAAAAGCCCCCTCCTGTAAAGAACCGACCAGACACTGGGCTGAAAGAAACCAGGAGAGTGACCAGTTTGTTAGAGAAATGTTAACCATCTGTAAACAATCCAAACTGTTTTGGATTAAAGTTAAACGCTGGAACCACAATATAAACTCTGAGTTTTAATGTAAAGTCTGGTTTTATTGGGTTTCTTATTCTGACAGAATGTGAGAGGCTCTGTTTCCAGCTCTAGTTTAGTTTTGGATTTCTGTGGGTAGAGTTCTGAGGCCAGTACCATGAAGCAAACTCAACCTAGTGGGATTATTCCCAGTCCATCCAGTTTAACCAGTCCACAACGACGGGAAACAGGATCAGCGCTAGCACCAAGCTGGTTATCTACTTGTTAACTTAATCCATCTTCAATAATCATGAATCTATGGATGTATTAAGGGGCGGGTTCAAGGTAGCGGACCAATCACAGTCATGAGCACAGAAAGGAGAGCAAAGCCTTTCTCCTGAGGAACAACAACTCATCTTACTGAAATATGAAGAGGAAAAAAAGTCGCAATGAAAAGTCAAACATGGTGTCGGCAGGAAAGAGATGCTGAATAAAAGGTTTGCTGACTGAGTTAATGAGCAAGTTCCTGCATCAATAAAACATGGAAACATTATCTGGTTAGCTGAACTTTCTAACTCCATCATGTTTGCGCTCCAATAAAGATGGAAGCTGATGCAATGATTGCATCATATTAATACAGGAAGTAATCAGTCTGATTGAAATCATCCTGATTTCTGAGCTGCGGCAGAAATCAGAAGTAAATGCTCCACTGCAGACCTGAATATACAGAAATACCTCAATGTCTTTTCTACCAAAATAAAACTTTATGGCATTTCTGTTTCAGCCTCATCCTTTACATGCTCTATTTCACACAAACATTACTGCCTTCTTAGTGTTTATTATTCTCTACCTGGCGGTTTACCATTAATCTCCCATCAGATCAGCTTCAGTGTAAAATCCCCCCTTCTCATTTATACCGTTACAGGAAACAAGAAAAAGAATAGATGGATATATTTACAAGGGGAAAAATAAGTATGGAACTCATCACAGTTTTTCTCACTAAACATATTTCTTAAGATGCTATTAACATAACATTTTCAACAGATGTGGGAAATGATCCATCCAATCTACACAAAGAAATCAAACCATAGATGTCCAGAAATGAAGTTATGTGTAACTATGGAGCTGCCAATTAGCAGAGTGGGCTTCTCAGTGGGTGTGTCACTGACCAGTGGGCAGAGATCCACGACTGCTTTCTGCGTACCGTTACTCAATCGCCTGGCTGCTCAGGCACTGTAGGGTCCACTACGTGGGGGTTTCCGTGGTCTTGGTGGCTCTGGGCCTCAACAAGATGGCCTACTCTAACTCCTGGATGTTCAACAGCCCGAAGCCGGGATTCTAGCTCTGACACCTTTGCCTCCACATCTATAAAAAATACTACACTTATTACAGAAACCTACAATACCGCGATTGAGTTTATTCCTTCCTGCTATCATCGCAACCCCTCCCCCTTTACAGGGGAACAGAAGACCTCGCCTATTTAGCCAGACCAACAATTCCCTTTAAGTTTAAGTATTTCCGAATTCTCCTGAGTGGTGCCTGACTTTACAGGAGTGAATAAAGTGAATGTGATTGGTCGATTACAAGGGGGTGGGATTGTTGTGGCGGAAGGTTTGCAAACATGTTTGGTTGGGCCGGTTTGTAGAAGGCATCTTGCTAACCAGTTAGCAACTTAGTGCTAGTAGGTTTTCAATGGGAAATTCCATTGGGACCAAGTAGCACTAAATTGGTGTCTTAGAAATGACACTGTCTAGGAACACTATGGACAGAGGAAACATGCAAGAGGAGGAGAGTTTAGTGTCGGAGGTCGTGGATGAGTCTCCTCCGTCTTCCATTTTTTATTTAGAGGAGGAAAGCGGGGACGAAGATGTTGTGGAAGAGGACGCCAGGGCGGCAGAAGCTTGGTTTGGTGTAGAAGGCTTCCAGCCGTACATGTTTGAGCCCTTGCCTCGCAACGCTGCCAGTTCTGTTAGCTCTACGCCTGCCGAAGACACAGACGTCCATCCCCGTGAACACTGGGACGCAACTCAATGGGAGAGGAAATGATTTTGATTTCAACCGCTGCGTATATTAGCTGTGACATATGAATATGCTATGACCAAAAAAAATGTTATTGACGGATGACCATTGATATACGATTGGCCGAATTTAGATGTTCAGGCTGACGTAGAACTAATTGGCCTGCAGAAGATAAAGAGAAAAAAAAACAGATTTTAAGACAGGATTTTTTTTAAATAGAAATGTTCTAACTTTTGGGAAAATTTGGTCTAATAAAGAGAACATTTATATACATGTTTAAGCCAGAATTTGACATTTAAATATGACTTCCCTATGACTTTAACGACCCCCCTTTCAGAGACATAGACAGGTATGGGGCATTGCAGGCTAACAAAAGAAGCCAAACCACCCCCATTCCAAAGGGGTGGACCCGTTCATCCGTTTCTATTTGCATGTTTTCTAAACTAAACAAGGCTTTGTTGGGCTGCTGGATAAAACCTGGAACTCAACACTACATTTTGAATTGAAAAATCTTCCTGGATGGGAAGAGAAACGTCTTCAAACTTGGAAACAAAGGCCAGTGGATTGGTTTTTTAACATTTTTAGAATACACTTATTACTCATCCCATTATCATTAAAGGAGGCAGAGGAATAACTGAACATCTAACACAGAGAGCAGGAATTGAAAATCCCTTTATTGTCCCACTATGGGGAAATTCTGGTGAGAGGAGAGGAAGAAGGGGGAAAAGAGTAAGGGGAGAGAGAGAAAGCAGGTCATCAAATCCAAGGAATAAACATGTATTTGTCTGTCTGTCTGTCTGTGTGTGTGTGTGGTCTAAACAAAGAGATAAATGTAAAATGCAATTAGGATAATTAAATAACTGCAACTATAACAGTAATAAACAGCTACAAATTACCCTACTTATTATCCATATTAACAAAAAACAATAAATCCACTAAACAGGAATCTGCTATATAGATAAAGACCGTTATTAGCTAACCTTTTAAGTCTGCTGTAAGCTTGTATCAAACACTGACACTATTAAACTAATCAGAGCAGTCAGTAACATGGAAACGGTAATAAAGAAACCAAAAAGGTATATCTGAACTTACATGAACAGATATAGGTACTGATTCAACATTTGTCAGGCTACATATATCATGGAGTACAAGAAATAAGTAACAGCACTCTGTATCTTTATAAATGGAAAAATGTGACTTAACCATGTTGAATTAAACTATATATAAACAAACAAATCTTCCTGAAAAGTATATATAAACATGCCAGGGCAGCATCAAGCTGACTTGGGGTCCATAAAACGCACAGAAAACTGGAAACAAGCTCTCTCTGAGAATGTTGTCATCAGCTCCGAGTAGTCTCGTCTGAGCTGCACCCCGCATTCACTGTCAAGACGCTACTCATGTGATGAGGCGTTCAAGTGTTCCTTGGAAATCCTAGCACTCACTGATAGGCTTTCAGACAAGGCCGCCCCCAACTGCCCACTTGGCAGTTGAAAGTGTAGGAGAAAGTCTATTCAGTGATGCTAACCTCATCCTTGTCCTCAAGTGCTGGAAGGAGTATGAGTCTGGCAACTGTATGAACATAGGTACGATTCTTTACTTGGACACTAGCAGTATGAACACCTCCATCCGTTCGGCGATGGGTCTGTGAAATCCGCCCTACAGGCCACAATTCTCAAGGGACTTGAGGATCTACTATAAAGACGATGTTTCCAACTGTAAGTGCCTTGCCATCTTTCCTCCACTTGCTGCGCTCTTGTAGCCCTGGCAAGTAATAGCTGATTAAAGATGACCAGAATCAATCAGCGATGACTTGACTGTGCCTCCAACGCCTTTTCCCAAGATTGCTAGGGTTATAGACTGCTTGAGGCCCATTAGGAAGAGATTTGGCGTGACTGGGTCAGGATCTGAAACATCTGAAGATAAGTAACCTAGGGGTTTAGCATTCATTCTACCTTCGAACTCCACTAGGATTGTTACCAAAACCAGTTCAGGCACTCTCTGGTCTTTAAGAACAACACGTGCAACAGTGCAGTCTTGATAGATTTCACCTCCCTCTCCCATGTACCACCAAAATGAGGTTCACTTGGAGGGGCTGAATCTGAAGAACATCTGTTGTGCAGCAAGATCTTCTCTCAATCAATGTTCAGTTTCAGAGAATGCTTCATGTAATTCCCGCTCTCCCCCCACAAAATTGGTTCCATTGTCCATGAGGAGTTCAAATGGTTTACCACGTCGGGAAATGAATCTTCTGAGTAAAAGCAGGAATGTGTCTGTGTCAAGGCTCTCCAACAACTCCAGATGCACTGAGGGAGTTGTCATGCATTTATAAATGATGCTCCACCTTTTTTCAATGCAACAACCTATCTTCATCTGGTAAAGTCCAAAGCAATCAACCCCGGTTGAATAAAAGTGTGGCTTATAAAGTCATAGTCAAGCAGGTGGGTAATCAGCATTTTGGGAACATGTGGCTGTGCTCTCCATCGTTGGCACTCCAGACATGAATGCTCTCTACCTCGTAGCCTGCCGCACACTCCAAGAAGGTCTGTTGCTACGTCATAGTCTGGTGACAGAGATGCAAGTCGACTGTCGGAAGAAGGAGCCTTTTCAGCTTTAAGAGCCTTTACTTCCTCAGCAAAACAGTCCTGTTGAGCCCTTTGTAATATCAGCTTCTCTGCCTGTAAATAATCTGAAACTGCACAGGTTGATGTGATATTGCCATCAGACACCCCATGAAGGGAGCTAGCAGTATCATGAAGAAGCTGGTTCCAGCTAGAGATGTTACAGGGATCAGGAAGTTCTTGAGAAGGGGTACTGGAAAGGCTGACTTTTTCAACTCTGTAGCATCCGGTCCCATCTCAGCTGAGACCATGATGGACCATTCAGTCTCTGGCAGGTACAGAAAATGTGGACCTTTGCGTCAGCGATGATTCTTTATCATCTTTTGCAGTGTGAGCCCACGTGTAATGTCATCAGC
>NW_015150890.1:393473-396327 GCF_000732505.1 Cyprinodon variegatus
CCAACTGTAAGTGCCTTGCCATCTTTCCTCCACTTGCTGCGCTCTTGTAGCCCTGGCAAGTAATAGCTGATTAAAGATGACCAGAATCAATCAGCGATGACTTGACTGTGCCTCCAACGCCTTTTCCCAAGATTGCTAGGGTTATAGACTGCTTGAGGCCCATTAGGAAGAGATTTGGCGTGACTGGGTCAGGATCTGAAACATCTGAAGATAAGTAACCTAGGGGTTTAGCATTCATTCTACCTTCGAACTCCACTAGGATTGTTACCAAAACCAGTTCAGGCACTCTCTGGTCTTTAAGAACAACACGTGCAACAGTGCAGTCTTGATAGATTTCACCTCCCTCTCCCATGTACCACCAAAATGAGGTTCACTTGGAGGGGCTGAATCTGAAGAACATCTGTTGTGCAGCAAGATCTTCTCTCAATCAATGTTCAGTTTCAGAGAATGCTTCATGTAATTCCCGCTCTCCCCCCACAAAATTGGTTCCATTGTCCATGAGGAGTTCAAATGGTTTACCACGTCGGGAAATGAATCTTCTGAGTAAAAGCAGGAATGTGTCTGTGTCAAGGCTCTCCAACAACTCCAGATGCACTGAGGGAGTTGTCATGCATTTATAAATGATGCTCCACCTTTTTTCAATGCAACAACCTATCTTCATCTGGTAAAGTCCAAAGCAATCAACCCCGGTTGAATAAAAGTGTGGCTTATAAAGTCATAGTCAAGCAGGTGGGTAATCAGCATTTTGGGAACATGTGGCTGTGCTCTCCATCGTTGGCACTCCAGACATGAATGCTCTCTACCTCGTAGCCTGCCGCACACTCCAAGAAGGTCTGTTGCTACGTCATAGTCTGGTGACAGAGATGCAAGTCGACTGTCGGAAGAAGGAGCCTTTTCAGCTTTAAGAGCCTTTACTTCCTCAGCAAAACAGTCCTGTTGAGCCCTTTGTAATATCAGCTTCTCTGCCTGTAAATAATCTGAAACTGCACAGGTTGATGTGATATTGCCATCAGACACCCCATGAAGGGAGCTAGCAGTATCATGAAGAAGCTGGTTCCAGCTAGAGATGTTACAGGGATCAGGAAGTTCTTGAGAAGGGGTACTGGAAAGGCTGACTTTTTCAACTCTGTAGCATCCGGTCCCATCTCAGCTGAGACCATGATGGACCATTCAGTCTCTGGCAGGTACAGAAAATGTGGACCTTTGCGTCAGCGATGATTCTTTATCATCTTTTGCAGTGTGAGCCCACGTGTAATGTCATCAGCCGGATTATTCAGTGAGTCAACATACTGCCATTGATCTGCATTTGTGAGGTTCTGAATTTCTGCAACGCGTGTCCCAACGAACACTTTGTAACAGCAGGATTCTCATTTTATCCTGTACAGCACGGTTGTGGAGTCTGACCAAAGGGTAATGTGATCAGGAGGTATCCCGAGCTCAGTCTCAATCATTCTTGCCAGCTGTGCACCTGTCAAAGCAGCACTGAGCTCAAGGGGTGGTATAGACAGCTGCTTACGGGGTACAACTCACAAACACGAACGTGACATAGGCATGTTGGCTGCATTGCATTGCATGTAAGCTACTGACCTGTGAGCATGCTCCGATGCATCACAGAATATCTGTATGCGACGGTTTCCATGTCAGTAATGACTGTTACTGGTACATAAGGACGAGGCAGCCTTTGCTGTTGCAGAACGGAAATCTCTTTAACCCAACTTAACCATTTCTCCAGTAGAATGGTAGGTTGGATTTTGTCATCCCAGCCAATACCAGACCTCCACATGTACTGGATCAGCACTTTACATCCGGTGATGAATGTGACAATGTAACCCAAAGGGTCAAAAACTTTGGCAAGGACTCTGTAGACCTCTCGCAGGGTGGCGACTGAAGATTCAGCTCAGTTATGCTTGTAGCTTAGGGTGTCATTCAGACAATCCCAGCATGGTCCAAGTGTGGGCTCATTCAAATTTTCACTGGCTCTGGATAACCATAATTCACTGCTAGCTGACTGTGCTTCAGAAGGTAGGTGTGCGACTACTTTGGGTATGTTACTAGCCCACTGCCTGATCTCGAAGCCTCCCTTGGCCAGAAGTGCACGCAGTTTGTCAGTCAGCATATTGGCATCCTCAGCTTTACTCACACAGTGGAGGCAGTTGTCCACATAGAACGAGCGCTCAATCACTTGCCGGAGTAGAAAGCCTGATGGTTCATGGTCCCTGACGTGCTGTTGTAAGGCATAGACTGCGCAACAAGGGCTGCACGTTGTTCCAAATGGTAACACTTCCCATTGGAAGATCCGTGGTTCAGATGTCCTATGCATGTCCTGCCACAGAAATCTTAATAGTGGTTTATCACAGGGTAATAAATGAATTTGGTGGAACATTGATTTAATATCCCCACTGATTGCCATAGTATGAGAACGAAACCTCATCAGAACTCCAATCACAGTAGGACTGAGAGTTGGCCCGGGTAGTATTTGGTTATTTAGTGACAGGCAATTTAAGGAAAAGGAATAATTAAAGACTACTCTGTCCTTCCTATTGTGGTGCACCATATGATGGGGGACATACCAAGACTCTGTAGACTTAGATTCCTCCTCTGCAGAGATCTCTGCCACATAACGTGAATGGATGAGTGTCTCAATCTACTTACAGTATGAGGCAGCTTGGATAGGGTTTTTGACTAACCTACGTCCAGTGCTGCGGAGGTTGGGCATCACTGTATTTTGAGATGCAGTGAGTGTAAGGACTGGTGTCCGGTGTAACAGTGGGGTAGCATATCTCTGAGCACCATCAGCACATACACTTTTAGAGGCTGTATGAACATAGGTACAATTCTTTACTTGGACACTAGC
>NW_015150890.1:398998-400346 GCF_000732505.1 Cyprinodon variegatus
GTGTTATGATCTGCTAATAAAAAGGCTTCTGCAGAGGAAGCCGTCAGAGAATAGTGAGCTGAATATAACTCTCTCCTTCTGCAGAAGTTGTTAAAAATCCCCCTGTGTAGACTCAGTTCCTCTTTTACGAACCTACATTTTTGAACCCAACAGTGGTTACAGGTTGGATGAAAGTTTTATGTGGAGGAAAAGCCAATGCAATTGAAAATGCACATTTAATTGGTGTCATACACAGTAATTCTTTTCTAGGGATCCTCCTTCCCACACACTGAGACGGTTCTGCACAAACAAATTAAAGGCTACAGGATGGTGTATACTCAGCTACTAAGAATGATAACTTTTGAACACACCCATGATCAATTCCAAACCATCAATTTTCTGGCATATTAGCTTGCTTACTAGGCTAGCATGCTACAGTTAAGACATACTACGATATAGACATTCTACCTATAATTGCGAATTAAAAACAACGAAGGACATATTTTAAATGTTCAGTGTTCAGTGCAAAAGACTTTTGAAGGTCCCTTTTTCTTCCCACTGTAGCTCTGAGTTCCCCCAAGACTCAAATGCAAATAAGCTGTTGACTCTAGTCCCTGCCCTTGCAGTGGTCACACTCAATCTTCGATCTTTTAATGGAATTTGATAAAGTTTTTGATTTTTGGTGTCAGAGTAGAGCTGGATCCTTCTGGGTATCCACAAAATCCATCTCGAAAACAAATCATTCGTTTTGATAGAGAGACCCATTTACATAAGCTTGAGGGTTCTGCCAGTATCTTTGCTGTTCCTAGAACTGCACTCTTCTGGACCCAGATGTCTGATGTATTTCCAGGGATCTGCTGTAACCACTCCTCCAGTTTGGGGGTCACTGCTCCGGGGGCCCCAGTGACCACGGGTACCACTGATGCCTTGACCTTTTAGGTTTTCTCCAGCTCTTCTCTGTGCCCCTGGTATTTCTCTAGTTTCTCATGTTCTTTTTTCCTGATGTTGCAGTCACTTGGTATTGCTCTGTGAACAACAACGGCTTTCCTCTGTTTTTTGTCCACCACCACAATGTCCAGTTGGTTTGCCATTACCATTCGGTCTGTCTGTATCTGAAAGTCCCCCAGGGTCTTGACTCAATCATTCTCTACCACCTTTGGAGGCGTTTCCTTGGGATTTTCAGCCCATACTCTGCACAGATGGTCCTGTATACTATTCCAACCACTTTGTTATGGCGCTTCATGTAAGCTTTCCCTGCCAGCATCTTACACCCTGCAGTTATGTGCTGGATTGTCTCAGTGGCATCTTTGCACAGTCTGCACCTGGGGTCTTGTCTGGTCTGGTAGATCTGGACCTCTATTGCTATGGT
>NW_015150890.1:400920-402690 GCF_000732505.1 Cyprinodon variegatus
CCACAGTAACTAAATAAAAATCTATTTAACTAAATACATTCCTATATTACTTATAATGAAAAAAATAATTCTTACATTCTTCAATTAACTCAAATTCTGCAAAACATTAAAAAACAGCTCTAAACCATGTAGGGGCTTATCCTCCCATGACTGAGTCTCTTGCACCTCATCTTCTGTTCCCCATTGTCTGAGACATTCAGTGAGGATGTCATCTGTTGGAGCCTTGTCCTTGATGAACTTATGGATCTTGGATGTTTCCTCCTGGATATTGGCTCTTACAATCATTAGTCCTTGACCTCCTTCCTTTCGGCTGGCGTACAGTCTCAGGGTACTGAATTTGGGGTGGTACCCTCCGTGCATGGTTAGCAGCTTTCGTATCTTAACATCTGTGGCCTGTGCCTCCTCCTTTGGCCAGCTTATTATTCCTGCAGGGTATCTGATTACTGGCAGAGCGTAGCTACATGATTTATTACCTGAGACTTATTCTTGCCATTGAGCTGGCTTCTTGTGACCTGCCTTACTCGTTGGAGGTATTTGACCGTAGTTGCTTTCCTTGTCAACTCTTCGAGGTTGCCATTTGCTTTTGGGACAAGGTACTTGTAACTGTCCTCAATGTCTGCCTTTGTTCCCCCTCTTTGTGGACCAGTTACCATCCGACCACACTTCTCTAGTCTGAATGACATCCCGATGTGTGTGCTGAAGATCCGGGTGGTATGGATCAGTGAGTTGATGCACAGCTATATGAAAAAGTTTGGGTCCCCCTATTAATCTTTATTAATATAATCTTTATTTCTAAATATTTGGGTGTTTGCAGCAGCTATTTCATTTTTTTATATCTAATAACTGATGGACACAGAAATATTTCAATATTGAATTGAGGTTTATTGGACTAACAGAAAATGTGCAGTATGGATTAAAACTTGACAGGTGCAAAAATATGGGCACCTCAACCAAAAAGAGACATTAATATTTAGTATTTCCTTCTTTAGCAAAACCAACAGCCTCTAGCCGCTTCCTGTAGCTTTGAATGAGTTCCTGGATTCTGGATGAAGGGATTTCTGACTATTCTTCTTTGCAAAACAATTCCAGTTCAGTTAAGTTTGATGGTCACCAAGCATGGACAACCTGCTTCAAATCATCCCGTAGATGTTCAATGATATTCAGGTTTGGGGATTGGGATGGCCATTCCAGAACATTGGAATTGTTTCTGTGCATGAATGCCTGAGTAGATTTAGAGTGGTGTTTTGGATCATTGTCTTGCTGAAATATTCATCCCCGGCGTAACTTCAACTTCCTAACTGATACTTGGACACTATTCTCAAGAATCTGATGATATTGAGTGAAATCCATGTGACCCTCAACTTTGACAAGATTCCGAGTGCCATCATTGGCAATGCAACCCTAAAGCATGATGGATCCTCCAACCAATTTTACAGTGGGTAACAAGTGTTTTTCTTGAAATGCTGTGCTTTTTTGCATAACGCCTTTTTTATGACCAAAAAACTCAATCTTTGTTTCATCAGTCTATAGGACCTTATTCCAAAATGCAGCTAGCTTGTCCAAATGTGATTTTGCAAACTTAAGCGATTCTGTTTTTACCGTTCTTGCAGAAAAGGCTTCTGTCGCATCACTCTCCCATACAGCTTCTCCTGGTGCAAAGTGTGCTGAATTGTTTAACGATGCACAGTGACACCATCTGCAGCAGGATGATGCTGCAGGTCTTTGGAGGTGGTCTGTGGGTTGTCCTTGATCATTCTCACCATTCTTCTT
>NW_015150890.1:407627-409871 GCF_000732505.1 Cyprinodon variegatus
CAAGATGAAGGCTTAGATGAAGACAATAGTTTTGCTAACTTTGAAAGTTCAACTGGATCAAAGCAGTCTAAACCCGGTTCAGATTCCATGACTACCTCAGATGCTGCGTCACACCCCAGAGACAAACCAATCGCGGATAGAAGAGTGCTAATGATCTTATTTTTAATAAGATCAATCTTATTTATAAAGAATCCCATAAAATCATTACTGCTATGAGCAGGTGGAATGGACAGTTCAACAGAGCTATGGCTCTGGGTGAGTTTGGCAACTGGATTAAAAAGATTTCTAGGATTATTCTTATTCTCCTCAATTAATGAGGAGAAATATGCTGCTCATGCTTTACAAAGGGTACTCTTATACAGCAGTTAACTACTTTTTCAGACTAGGTAGGATTCCCGTAGGCATGTGCAGCGATTTTTTTTCTCTCCAATTTCCTAGCATTTTTCTTCAAAGTGCGCATCTCTGCATTAAACTGTCAGGAATCCAGTTTGTGTGGTCTGTTTGTGTTTGTCTCACCCTCCACCACCAGGTGGTGCCCTGTCCTCTTTGGTCCTCCCTGCAAATCTGCATCTCGTTGGATCATTATCGGGAGGCGCACTTAAGTAGTGGACTGTCACTACCTCGGCGCCAGAGTGTTTGCCAGTTTTGGGTACTCTAGCCAAGCTGAGTTTTGTTGAGTCTAACTGTGTCTTTGTTTTTTTCGCTGAGCCTAACCTTGTGTTTTTGTCTTTGCCTTTTCGGCAGGAAGCCAGCTGGATGTTTGGCCTTCTTCCCCTGGAAGGATTGTTTCTTTCTCACACTGAGCAGGGGATTAAACACCACAAGTACCATTCAAGTCCTCCTGGATTTCCAAGTGACTGTCCGCTCACATAATCCTCTGGAACTGAGTTCCAGATCCAACCCCCTCTACCCTTACCACAATAAACCTGTTAAACCTTTGCCTTGCTCTCTGAGTGGTTCTCTGCATTTTGGGTCAGATCCTTAAATAAATCATGACATAAACCAAGTACCAGGTTTTTATTTTTAACGGTTTTCATTTTCAAAGGAGCTGCATTGTCTAAGGCAGTACGCAGAGAACTAGCAACCCCATCAACAAAATCATCAACCTGTGAAGGGGAATAAACTAAGTTTTGGCACTCTGCAGCACTGCTCAGCGACACAGAGGAGAGAGAAAATGAAACAGATTCTTTAAAATGTATAATTGCACTATCTGATAATGATCTGCTAAAGTGAAAGTTTCATTTGGGGGAGGAGAACTCTTTTAATGTAAGGTTATTAAAAAGTGGTCAGAGAGGACAGGGTTGTGAGGAAATAATTAGTTATTAGTTATTTCTTCACATTCACAGCACAAGATCCAAAGTATGAAGATGAGAATGTGTGGGACTATTCACATTTTGAACAAAGCCAATAACGTCTAAGATAGCATTAAAGGCTGCTCTTAAGCTATCGCCTTCAATGTCAGCATGGATGTTAAAATCGCCCACTATGATGACCTTGTCAGTATTTAATACCAAATCAGAAAGGAACTCTGAAAATTCGTCTAAAAATTCAGAGTAGTAATATATATACGTATATTGTTAGGAATCCAGTTTGTGTGTTTTTCTCTCCCTCCACCACCAGGTCATGCCCTGTTCTCATTGCCCTTCCTGCACGCCTGAGGCTCGTTGGTTCATCACTGAAGAGTATTTGCGCAGCGGATATATGTATATGCCATAACATAGGCATGCATGTTGAAACAGACATGTAATTGTAATTCAGTCTTGGTCTTAAATCTTACATGTAATATGTAATAGAAAATTCAATAGAAAAAAAGCCCTTTTTGCTCATCATCACATAGTGTGTGTGTGTGTGTGTGTGTAATATTCTTAATATTTTTATATAATGTAAAGTGGAGTCTAAAGTCCATGCATTTTTTACATAAGTAGAAGTATAGATACTGCATTTTAAAAACACTCTTTACTCAACTATAAGTGAAAAAGTATGTGCTCCAAAAACTACTCAAAGTATAAAAGTATAAAGTAACCTTTAAAAAAACAGCCAGATCCCACTATATGAATTGAAAGCTAAATTTTTCGACTATTTCTAAAAAATCTTAGAGATAGGGCCAAGGATGAGGGAGGTCTTGTTGGTCTCCATCTCCCGATACGCTCTCGCCTGTGTCCGACCTTTCACACATTTCAACATCTTTTTCTGAATCCCACATTGTTGCATGGCATAGACAATTCGCGTTAGCAGTTTGATGAA
>NW_015150890.1:410784-419848 GCF_000732505.1 Cyprinodon variegatus
AGCCTATGACCCGGTCGCCTCTTGGCGGTTCGTGGCAAAATGGAAGCCATTTTTCATGTCGCAATCCAAACTGCAGGCACCAGGATAATAAAAGCAAAGATGTTTTGCCAGCAGATTTCAGCATTTTAAGTTAATTTAGGCATTAATAAACTGTTTCAGAGGAGTGATCATAGCGCTCTGCATTAGCAGTGCTGCCTGTCTCCCTGCCAGCTCCCAGATCAGCGGTGCGCTGCTCTAGACGCTCTGCAGATTGCATGCGCACTCGTGTGTTTTGAAGGCGTGGTTTCGAGGGGTTTTCTGAAGGGAGAGGCATGGTTGTGTATGTTCAAAAATATAGCGTGCTGGAACCGTTTTTCCAAGATCTCCTACAACACCTTTAAGTCCCCCTGAAAATGAGAACATCATCGCTGTTCGATGCCTATAGCGCACGGATTGTTTACATTCCGACTAACTACGGAGTACCAATATGGCGGCTGGTGACTTCACAGCATAGTGGGCTACCAACATGCTATCAGCAATCCAGTGAATAAATACAGATCACTCTACCTGCTAATGAATCCTCCATTTTAGCCAGCTTCCCAATAAACAAGTGATTCCAGAGAGTAACACGGTTCTGCTGTAAACAGCCTGAATTACACGGACCCCTCCCACCCCACCCCCCGCTGTAGCATTACGGTGTGAAACGGGAGGAGACGTGGAGCAGAATCCCAACCAGGATAAAGAAAGAGAATCTAATGAATCAAAACCAATCCTATTAGTTCCGGCCCACATCTCCATACTCTGTTTCTCTGCTTTTTTTTAACAATCCACTGATTTCACAGCAGCTTGGGAACCGGGAATGGGGGCGGACTCACCAGGGTGGGATAGAGCGTCTGAAATGATTCAACCTGAAGGGATTTGTTGCCTCTGATTGACCACATGAAGACCTCAAACATGATCTAAGATGCTGCAGACAGAGACAGTGGAAGAAGCTCAACATAGACTGATCCTGTCTCCACTTTTGCTTTTTTTATTTTTTTTGCATGAACAATAACATTAACATCGGAAACGGTGAATTCAGCCAATTAAAGCTAAAGCAGCAACGCTCCAGCAGGCTCCGGCCTCTACTTGTCAAAAACGACTCAGTTTACCAGCGTTTTTCTCCAGCTCTTGTCTTCTTCAATGTTCTGATTTCTCTGCTCCTCTGTCTCTTTCTGGTCCCTTATTTTAGCCTCAGAGAGTGAAAGTGTCTCCCAGTAGTGGGAAAATCAGCAGAACAAAGCAGGTGGGGGTCCGAGAATCATTTGGAAGAGGAAGATGCAGTCTTTGTGGCACAGCCAGCTGGACGTATAAAGTGGGGGTGGGGGTCCTGGTAAAAGAAGGAGCCAAAGAGGTGTAAACAACAAGCTGAGGGTGTCTCATGTTGGGACCACAGAGGGGAAGGCTTGCTTTCCCACTGGGCCAGATCCGGCATTCAGGCGCATTCAAGCAGAACGCCTGGCTCCCAGTTCACATCTTCAGGCCTCTCAGCCTCTGTTTGGGTTGTAGTGACCGTCACCGCCCAGCGAAAACCAAGAAAATCCATTAGTGATTTCAGGCTAAATGTGCATCTTATTCCTAGAGACTGTGTTTCTCTTGGTGTTAAATCAAGCAGATGGCAATGTTTGCAATCCTTTCACAGAGTTTGGTAAATAAAATCTGATTGGCGCTCCATAGTAGGCCAGTTTAAAATCTGATTTTAGAAAGACTTTGTTTGGGATTAGAGATGGATTATCTACTGCGATACCTTAACAAGCAACTATAGCATATGGAGGAGAAAACCATGATGAAGTGAAGCTTTATTCCCTGGAAACAGTTCATTGTTTTGTCTCCTCTGGTTTTTATCTGCAGTGAATGAAGCTATCCTGAAAATGTTGGTGTTGCCTTGGCCTTTTCTTTCTCTCAGGAACAAAGTAACCCTGCCATATCTCTATAGGACACTTTATGAAGGTCCATGGGGGGGGCGTTCGCCTCTAATGGCTCCTCTGCAGCTCGGACACAGTCTCCCATTGAGGGCCGAAAAAAGCCCCCTCCAGGGGTCTTTAGATGGTGGTGCTGATTATATGACTCAATACAGACCAGGCTTAAAAAGCTAATAGCTACACAAAGGCCTGTTAACATTATACTGAAAGATTACAAAGAGAAATGCATTTTTAATTATCTGCATGTTCTGAGATATTTAATGATATTTACTACTTCAAGCATTAAAGTAAAAGTAATGTAGGAAAAACTGTTAAGGCCAGAAGCTTTACTGCTCTACTCTATTAAAGGAACATTTTTCTACAATTCTGGATGGTTACTTCCTTAGACTTCAATTTCTTAGTTTTATAACTAATGCTAACAGTGTCACATTTAACTTTGCATCATCTTGAAAAACTATTTATTTTGGTTTGTGGTGAACAACAAGTTGGGGCAGGACCGAGTCCAACCACAAAGAAATGAATTGTCTGGATGAAACTAATTATTTTTATGCTTTTTATTATTTTAAATACCAACAGGTCATAATGAAAATGAGCTTAAATGAAACAAAACTAAGGAGTTGATTTTTAAAATGTAAGAAGTAGAAAGTAAAAAGTTGTGTCAAATTACTCCATTAAAGTATAGATAGTCAACATTTCTTCTTAAGTAAGGTAAGAAAGTATTTGTACTTTGTTACTTGACGCCTCTGGATATTTATAATAATAGAATATTGCTTACTTGATATTAATTGAATAGCAGTTGATTAAAACTTAATTATTATTGGTACAAACCTCCTGTTTTACAACTTATAGTAAAATACGGTGACACAGTCAGATACACACCAATCAACTTTATGTTGGCTGAAAACTGGATTGATAAACTAATATCTCTTTTTAATTTCCCCTTTTATTGATTAGAATATACCGTATTAGCAGCAGTGGAGTATTCTGCTCCTATGGTTGGCCTTGGAGATGAAAATGCTTCTGAATTTGAAAGAGTAGCAAAAATGTGAAAAACTGTACTGGACTTAAGGGCTGGTTATCCTCCCACAGCAGTGTGTCGCAGAAAGCTTGTAGCAGATTTTTTTGATTTATGTGGGATCATCACAGACACCATACATTCTTATTGGAAATCATATTTCCTGATTGTTCTGAACGGCAAACTGCAAGCAAGACAAAATTGGGGTGTTTTTGACTTCCAAAAAAGATCTTTCCTAAGTTCTTTCTATCATCTGTTAATATAAACTTGATTTGACTAAAAAGTGCTTTCAATGTCTTCCTATGTTTACGTTTTTTTTTCAGGCTTGAAGAGATATTTTTTCCAGATCCCACAGCGTACCTTTAGAGGTCTGGTAGAGTCCGCTGTAGTGCCTATGGCCCCTGCACTCAGAACGACATACCAAATGCATTTCTTATGATTATTATGGTCCCGCACAAATACAGTTATTAATTGGTTCCTTTGCCCAAAACCTATATCCTATAAAGCATTTTTGAAGCTTCACAATAAATCTCCGATGTTTAGATTCTTATTAAATCCAAATAAAAAAACAGTACCTGTGAAACAAACAAAAGCGGGTTTCAACTGCACAACACTTTCAAGTATAAATGAAAAATTTAGAGCATTTAAAGTGAGTATTTTTGTAATTACCAGAACTCAAGGCAAGACAGACAGTGGGATAACTCGAGCGTTTATTTAAAAGCCAGATCTGCAGTGGTTGCGGTAAGGGCGTCTAAGGCAAGAACCTCTACAGGAGAGAAACACAGGTTAGTGACCACGGTAACCTGACGGAGGATGATAATGAATGCGTGAGTCACCAACCTGGTTTTATAGTTCACTCCATGCCCAGAAAACGAGGTAGTATCCAGCCAGTCGGCTAACAAGACGCAGCGGACACTGTCAGAGAGTTCCACACACTTAGCCTTGAAGGACACAGAGGTGACAGGAGATTGGATCCGAGGAGATGATGGAGGAAGGCAGGATAATCCAGAGGGCGAAGTCAAGAGGCAAATCCAGGTCAGTTCACAGTACAATCCAACAGAATCTGAAAACAGGTCAGGCAAACAGATCAGACAGAGGCAGGCAGGCTCAAAGGTCCGAATACAGAAACAGGCCAGGATCAGGCAATCAGCACATTAGTAGAAATGCTGGAAAACTCTCACACCAAAGGCTTAAGAATAATCTGGCACTGATGGCTGGGGACAAAGAGGCTTAAATAGCAGCAAGATCAGGTGGATCAGGTGATCAGTAATGGGAAATTGGGCAGAGTTAGACAGGTGAATGGAATGAGCAATTAAGCCAGCCCTCAGGGCAAAGATCATGCCAATGTTTAGACCTTTGCAGAGGTAAATTTGATTGGTGGTTAAAATAGTGTTCTTTTTCTATTTTTATAAATTTATTTATTGGGGAAACAGATTAGTGATATACATCAAGAAAATACCAAATTTCCGTCATTAAATTTTCTTGTTTTTCCATAAATAAGCCTACAAAGTCAAGTCAAACCAAATCTAAAGGCCACTACTTATAAAACACAAAATAGTTTTCTAAGTATGTCCTGATAACTGTTTTCAAAGGTTAAGGAAATCTAAAATAAATAGGCCAACAAATAGCTATACCTTCACTCTTTGATTCTGCATCTCACTTATTATATCAAACAACAAACTTTTATGATGTGTTTGTTTCCTTAAAAACACTGACCCCCCTGGTTAATTTGGTCTATGATGCTTTCTAAGGGTTCACATTGATCCTTAGATTATAAAGGTAAACGTGACCAATCACCCATGACCAGACAGGATGTATTCATTTAACAGATACACAAAGTTTTTATGTTAAGTTGTTAAGATTTATGTTATTAGCACCTGCATTACTGTTGAGGCAGTGTTTTGGTTTGGTTAAAAAAATCCCTCTCTGGAAAACATAAAGAAAACTACTTTTTATCCAAAGCAGCAAATTTTGTCAATAAACTCTCTCCAATGATCTTTGCTAGAAATCTTAGGTTGTATTGGGTCGTTATCTTATCCGCTCCCAGGCCAGCAGAAAGATATAGTCTATGGACGTTCAGTACACATCCGGAACAGTTTTATCCTCCTGAGCTGACTCCTCTGGATGTGGAGGAGAAGCAGCTCTACTCTGATCCAATGACCCCTCACCCCCCCACCATGGACTGTTCTCCCTGCTGCCCTCTGGGAAGAGGCTTCACAGCATTCAATGCAGGACCAGCAGGTTCTGCAGCAGCTTCTTCCCCACCACCATCACACTGATGAATGTTGAATAAAATTAAGTGGGGAAAAAAGTGCTGAATGTTGGAGAACTGTAATCATTTCTCAGTCTTATGTTTATATCTGTTTACCATGATTCCTTTTTATTACTGCTGCACTTTAAGAAATGGAAATGTCTTAAGAGCTGTGTTGAATGTGGAAGTTATGTCCCCTTGAAGGCAGTTGCGCCAACTGGGAGCAAGTTACTTACTACTCTTAACTCAAACTGGGTAAAACCATGTAAAAAGGACTATAAAAACAGGAGTAAAAAAGTAACAGAGTTTATTCCAGATCAAGTCGTTACAGGACAGAGGAAAATGCTTGGAGTTGGCACAGCTGTGGTCTCAAAAATCATGTCCTCAAGCATCCGGCAAAGATTGAGCCCCGAACAAGGTCATCTCCTGCTTCTTATAGCTCATGAGTCTAAGTGTTGGATCATGTGGATGTTTAGCTGTCCGTATCAGAAACTGACACGCCATCCATGCCCTGACTTGTATGCATCTTGCCTCTATACCCAAGAATTACAGATGGCTTCCCTTTAGCAGTCTGGCTCCAAGATGTGCCCAAGACGAGAAGGCTGTCCTGATTAGATGACTTCCTTACACACAGTGACATCCACAATGTGAAGGAAGGCCTTCTACTCTGTCTAATCTGGCTAACAGAATAACAATGCACATGATGTATAAAGAATAAACCTAAGAGCTGTATGAACAAAATTTCTTTTTTCTACACTCTGTGTTCACAAAATGACACTAAAGTCTATCTAAGTCTAACTCTGGTCCAACCTGAAGGGGACAAGCCACCTTGTCCTGTTCCAGAACCATGGCCTCGGACTTGTAGGACCTGATCTTCATCCTGTCTGCTTTGCACTCGGCCCCAGAACAAACTGTAGGTGTTTGCATGAGGAAGCCAGCAGAACAAAGACATCTAAAAAAGTCAGGGATGATACCATTTCTTAACGTCTTATCAACGTCTATTACTGGACTAAAGTAGAACCGAATCAGACCAACCAAAAACAGCCCAATTTTCAACTATGATTTTTGGACTCATTCAAGGCTATGATGGACGGACTTGATTTAGCCTAAAAACCAATGTCTTCATCATGTCTAGTTTTTTGTGATTATAGTTTAAAATATTAGTTACTCCTTCATCTTCTAATCAGCTTTCTTTTTCATCTGTGTTGTTTCCAGGTGGGTATGATGCACAGCCAATCAGAGGAGGAATATGCCCCCTGGGAGGCCACCCAAGCTCAAACTGAGTGCATTTCCATTCAAGGCAGAACTTCCGGACATGGCTGACTTGGTACTTTTGTTGGATTGTTACTGGTGAGCCAAGATGATGTATGAGACTCAAACTGTGCAGACAGGCAGCTACAAATTTGCCTGGCTATTGACTGGTGGAGTGTGTGTGTGGAGGGGGGGTGCAAAGAAAGTTTTGCACCCGTTTGTCGTGTTTAAGCTGCTGCTGTAAAAACACTCACTCCTCTGATCTATATGTCTATAAAAGAAACGCCTCTGATTCATCTGACCTTTAAAAACATGAAACGTTCTGAACTAAAGTAGCTTTATATCTGCCACTCTGCATTTCTACCCTACATTAGTGTTACTTTGGCTTTAATAATGTTTAAACATTTTATTTACCTAATTTAATCTCCTGCTCATCTGATATTGGTCTCTTTTTTCCATTAAATCTGTCACACTCAATCTATTTTTCTGTCCTAATGAATGGTGCGCACCCTGGCCCCCCTCGTCTCTCTCACAACATGAGCTCTGAAACTTGTATTTGATCACTATTTGACCCTCCTCCCTATAACTCTGCTCTTCCCCAGGGGAGTGAAGGAACTGAAAGAGGAGGTAGACTGGAATGAATGAAGGATCTAGACCAACATGAGGGGAAAAAGGAGCTTTGGAATAAGCAAACAGCACGACTCTGGGTTTTAAATTTTTACTCAGGACAGGTTGAGAGTTAGATGATCAGTGTTCAGAACGTCTGCATTTACGGGCTGAAGCACTGCATGAAGTAAGAGGTGAAGATGCGTGTTCACGGGTGGCTGCTTTGCGTTTTCTGCTTCCACTCCTGCATTGGGTTCTCACAGCGGTGTAGGTTCCACAATATTTGCCAAATGGAGAGAGGCGTGCTGGACGGGGGCTCAAAGGGCCGTGTCAAAGAGCATGTCGGTCACAGCGTGGGACACCAGGAGGCGCCTCACAGGAACAGGCCCCACCGGAGAAAAGGTAAGGCTGCAAGTCACATGGCTGCAGAGGAACGCATGAGGAGGAGAAGTAGCTGGAAGAAAACGACATTCAATCATTTTAGTCCGGCTTAAATCTGGCCTCAGAGGTTCGACGACTGCTTTAGGTTATTGAAGGGATCAAAGAACAAACCGAACAGACTAACAGAAGACATTAAGAAAGTTTCCTGATTAGATTATTCATTAGATTTATTAGATTATCATACAAATACTCTGAAAATATTTGGTTACTGGTTATCAATCACTGGATCGACCAGTGATTGATAACCAGTACGGACTGGGTCGGACCCAGTGGCACCGTTTGTCTGATTGTTGCCTTGGTAACTGGGGTTTGACTGGCTGATACAGGTCATTTGTTTTTTAAAGTGGTTTCTTTAGATCTCTGCATGATGCCTGTTCTTCTTTTAGATCTTGTCATCAGACAGATTCTATTTACCTGCTTTTTATTATTCAACAGGTCAGGCAGAGATTTGATGCATATTTTACATTTTTACTGGGAAGATTTCCTAAATATATGTTGGAGCAAAATAGATATCCTGGAAAATATTTCAGTGACTTTCATCATTTTCTCCATTTTTCCTGAATCAAGTTCCCATTCAGCACGTTTAAGTTAATTTTTTTTTTAAATGGCCGATGCTAAGAGGCGATTGCAGAACTTTTTCAACTTAAAAAAACTTCTTTTTTCTTCTTTCCCCGTCTTTTGCCCGTCTCCTACACTCCCTCTGACCTCTGGGTCAACAGCTTAGAAAAGACGCCTTCCTTCAGCGGATCTCAGCAGCACAACATTCCCATGGGCTGTGTTTTAGCAGGCGGGATTCATGCCTCGTCCTTTCTAAAGCTTTTGTTGTGAAGTGAAAGCTGGCTGATGCCGCTGCCATCCAGCCTGCGCTCTTGGATCAATATAAACATCCATCACTTAGCCCCGGTCCTTTCTGAGCCTCACAATGAACGGCTCGCCACACAATGCCATGTTTGTGAGAGCCATTCGGGGAATGAACTGGTGGAAGTTCACTTACTTCTGGCTCATCCTTGCTGTGGAAACCTGGAAGACTGTGAAGTGTTACATGTGTTTCACATGCGCATTATGTATTCACACTTTTTAATGATTTTTTGCCTTTTATATGGTTTTATTTTAAGCCTACCCTGCACAGCATCCCAAGGACATGAAGTATGGTAGTGACAGTATCATGCTGTGAGTTTTTTTCAGCCAGAGCTAAAAGCAGAGCAGTCCTTGAAGGGAACCAGTCAGGGTCTGGCATACGGTGGATGTCCCCCTTTTAGCACTGTTAGGATTGTTATTATTAATGATGTGTGGCCAGTGGCAGCTGGTGGAGCTTTCTCCAGGGGGAGCTAGAACTTCTTAATAGACGTATATCAAAAAACAATCAAATGTATACTAAGGTATCACACCAGTTAATTTACATGAACAACAAAAACAACATTCTAAAATGTTCCGCTAAGTGCTTTAACGGAAAAGTCTGCTCACATTCAGAATTAAAACTTCTGAAAGTTCTTTAAATATGAAATTATTCCATCCTGTTCAATAAATGATCAGTGTTTTTAAATTAAGAGTAATTTTCAT
>NW_015150890.1:421634-422583 GCF_000732505.1 Cyprinodon variegatus
GTTCCAGAAAGGGCCATGAGGATGCAGGTTTTCTTTCCAACCAAGCAGTAGCACACCAGACTCCAGTCATCTCATCAAGTCATCATGTTCAGATTGGACTCCCTTGATTGATTTGGGTGAGAGCACATCGTTCAATGCTTGGTTGGTGTCATGTCTGGGTTCAGGTGTCTAACCCACATGCAGAACACCACCAGGAAACAGGGAAAGTTTTAACAGTTTATTTGGATGCTGTACAAAGAATATTTGGTTCAGAGTTATATTCAGTAAACACAGAAGACACTGGAATGAGGCTACAGGCCCGAGGACTGGTCACACACGGAGATCTGCAGAGATGGATAGTTATGTTAGCCAGATGGACAGGGACTTGGAGTTTGACGGACAGGTAGAAATCAGTACCTGGTTCTGAGTTTTCGGACTGGCTTGATTGAGGGGGTTGGTCTGGAGTTTGATCTGAGGTCAGATGGCTTGGCAGCGTCAGTTCTCTACTTCAGACTCGAGAGGCACAGAGCTTCTTCCTAGAAGCCTCTGAATGCAGGTTTGTAGAAGGTTCTTCAGGTCTGATACTGAGAGCAGGCAGGCAGGCTGGTTTCAGGGGGACTCTTCCAGAGATCCAGGTCTGGGTCTGAATGTTTCTAGAAAAGCAGAAGACAGAAAACTGATTAGAGTCGGATCAGGTTTTCTGGGGGACAGAGAATCAGGCAGGCTGGTTGGCTCAGGTTCGCTAACCATAACTACGCAACACTCTGGCACTGAACAGAGGTTCTGAGGTGGGCAAAACTCCAGATCCCAACAGTGGAAAGAAAACCTGCAGCCACAGGGCCCTTTCTGGAAGCGGTTTGACACCCCTGGTCTAGTAGTTCCCATTGATTTTGCTTGTAAAGCGGGGAGAATGGCGCTAGGCTTACCGCACCCTAGGGCTGGGCGATATAGAAAAAAAGCTTATCGATAA
>NW_015150890.1:423194-425350 GCF_000732505.1 Cyprinodon variegatus
GGAGGAAGCAGTAACTAGCATAAACCTACATGCTAGGCTACAATGAGAAGGAGGGAAAATTGCGTTTCTTTATCGAACTTTTATCGAGCCTATTTTTTTTTCTATTGCGCCACACGTCTATCGATCGATATATATCGTTATTGAATTATAGCCCAGCCCTAGCGCACCGTGACGTCACTGCTGGAAGATGGCAGGAGGGAGGGGTTACTATATTTGGGCAAAACGTCCCAGACTCAGTGACCACAACAAAAAATATCGTTTTTATTTTTTTACTGATTAACACTAAATCATTAAATCACCACAAACATATTAGTTTTAGGTATAAATATGAATTCATTAATTATTCCTTGCTGACCGGACTTTTCCTTTAAATCAGTCCTAGCTGTCTTTATTCATGCTGGCTCAGATCCTGACGTTTGAAAAAGGAGGCAGGGAAAGCAGAATAAAGCCTTAGCCTTGCTGCATGCAGTTAGCCTAGCCTTGTAGCTAAATAATTGTATAAACAAGTCAATCAGCTGCACTTCCTAACGTACGACTGTGACATCAGCGCTGTGGAGGGAGGTGGTGTGCCGATAAAGCTGCTAATAATAATAAAATTTTTCCTTTTTTTATGTCTTAATCAAGGTTATTTTTTGACTAGGGGGGCACCCTAGCGCCCTCTATTGGCCAGCCACCACTGTGTGTGAATCTGTTAAACCCTACTAATACCTGCCTGTTGTAGGTCAGAGCTAATGTTTTCCCCAGTAGTTAATCTAATCAGGACAGTTTCTCTGTCCGGATAAAAAGTCGTCTTCATTATGTCTTTGGCAAAGATGTGGGGATGTAATGAGAGCGGTGTCCTAAGAACAAAGCATAATATTTTGAAAAGGCTGGAGCCATGGTTGTCTCCTCATCTGCTAACGCCTATGATGTGATGAAGTGATGATGTGGTCCCTGGAGTTGTATAAAATGCTTCTTTGATTCGGGGCCACTTCCTGAGATGTGAGCCCAGATGGTAAGCAGCTGCTTTCTGTAACTCAGCATTTTCAATTTCTCTGATCTGACCTGCTCCACCCTACTGGGCGACGTCACTGGCCTCAATTTTTTTTCCTCGCAAGGGGGCTTTTTGACTCACTCTTCGTCTGACCCGTCACCCAGAGCCTGTTTGCCTTGGCAGAGCCGACCAGGGGCATTTAAGTCCCAGACAACTTAGCTTCTGTGACCATCCAGGTATGAAACTCCTCACCCACGTTAAGGTGGCGGTTCAAGGAGGGGTGTTTCTATTATTTCCTTTAGATTTCTTTTCTTTTATCTCCTACACTGATATAAACTTATTTAAATTAAAACTACTCTGGAAAACTAAAGTCATACACCTTGTTTCTTGTTGCACATGCAAACCCCAGCAAAAAAAATCCCTAGTAGCTTAAATGGAGAGTTTCCTTCTATTGTTTCAAACCAGGCATAGTGAGAACTTCCTGCTTTATGCAGAGATGGTGACAGAGCTGCTGCTACATAAACAAAGAAACCATCAGAGAGACTTGAGCAGAGAGCAGCATCAACACATCTACTCCACTGGTTCTATTATTATGGCTGAAATAAAATTATACGTTAAAGTAATAATGAGACGTCATCTGTTGCCCTATATATCAGTTAAAGATGAACAACAAAAAACATTTATGGACTTTGATAAGTTTTTTATTGAATGCTATTTGGGGCAGCAGGCAGGGAGAGGGATCCAGCAGGCAGCTGGGAGTTTAAGATCAGAGCGATTCTTTTAGAGAGAAACATGTAAACAAAGCTGCTTAAACTCAGCTACATGGATTAAAACTACATGATACCTCCATAAAAGCAATGGCAGTTGGTTTAGGTTCCTGGTTTAGTTTCCTGCTTTTTAGGTTCCGGGTTTAGGTTCATAGTTCATGTTCCTAGTTTGAGTTCCTGGTTTTAGTTCATGGTTTGGGTTCCTGGTTTAAGTTCCTGGTTTATTTTCCTGGTTTAAGTTTGTATTTTAGGTTCCTGGTATTTTGAGTCCCTGTTTTTTAGGTTCCTCCTGGCTTGCTGGGTTAGGTTTATTAAAGTTTCAGTTAGGATTAATTCCCTGATTTTTGTTCCTGTTTTAGGTTCCTATTTTGAGTTTCTGGTTTAGGTTCATGTTGTGACATTTACCTGTAGAATAT
>NW_015150890.1:427417-429161 GCF_000732505.1 Cyprinodon variegatus
ACATTTCAATGTGACCCCAAACTTTTGAACGGTAGTGTAATTAACTAGGAATGGGAGTCATGGTTAATTGATAGATCATCAAATTCAAGGGGAAAATCAGTTGATGGTTTTGATGGTAATTATTAACTGTGATCCTCTTGCTCACCAGGATTTTGTCCCCTCACAATCCGGGTGGCTTCTGGACCGGCTTCTGGGGCGTGTCCAAGTGAGGCCAAATGTCGATACATTCAATAATATCCGTTCAAGAATATCAGCAGATATAATGAGCCATAATAGGTGCAGTTAAAACAATGCAAATTCATTCAGCTTACAATGGTTAATGTTTACCAATGTATTAATAATATAACATTGTAGCCTGTCAGCAAGCCTACATTCTGTTATCTAGCTAGAAGGGGGGGGGGCTTTCTATAATGTGAAGTCATAAAAACAAGATGGTGGACCCCTACCATGCGGTCAAAGGAGGTGGAGCAACAAGCTTGAGAAATATTGGAGGTCATGGATCACAGAATGGTGGATGTTATCATGTGACCAAAAAGGGAAGGTTAAGGCTGATTTATACTCAGAAACCAGGTCATGTACGTGTGTGTCACACTTAATGCAAATGTGCTCCCTCCCCACCGCAGACACTATGGTGCACTCCCCAAAATTGTAGGTGACCACAGACAGTGCCGCAGACAGGAGGATTCTGATTGGTCACATCTACATCCGCTCTACACTATGCGTAGTTCCTGTTTGGTACCAGCTTGTTTTGTTCGTATGACCACCATTGTGGAAAACAACTGGTGAAGATGGACCAGCCAGAAGAGCAATGTCCCTTTTCAACCTGGATCCCCGCTCTTTTTAGCTCCCATTTCCCTCTGTTGTCACACAAACTAGACCCCACTTCCTCATTGCCTTGGCTGTATCTAGACCCACCGCTAGTTCCTGATTGGCCCTCTGGCGTTGTGGCGTGGAATAACATAGCGCAGACCACGCTTCAATATTGGGCATAAATCAAATATATCTGCTACAAGCTCACTGCGACACACTGCTGAGGGAGTATAACCAGCCCTTTAGACTACAAATGCTGGCTCTTGCTTTACAACGCATCCTCTTATACAGCAGCAAACTATTTGTCCAGATTAGGTAGGATTCCCATAGGCCTGTGGAGAATGATTTTTCTCTCCAGTTTCCTAGCATTTTGCTTCAGAATGTGCAGCTCTGCATTGAACCAGGGAGCAAGCTTTCTATTTTCAAAGTTTTCCTTTTTCAAAGGAGCTGCATTGTCTAAAGCAATACACAGAACTAGCAACCCCATCAACAAAATCATCAACCTGTGAAGGGGAATAAACTAACCTTTTGCACTCTGCAGCTCTGCTCAGTGACAAAGAGGAGAGAGAAAGTGAGACAGATTCTTTAAAATGTATAACTGCACTTTCTGATAATGATTTGCTAATGTGAAACCTTCTTTTGGGGGAGGAGAACTCTGTTAAAGTAATCCTGAAGGTTATTAGAAAGTGGTCAGAGAGGACAGGGTTGTGAGGAAATACTGTTATTTCTTCACATTCGATGCCATATATCAGCACAAGATCCAAAGTATGAAGATGAGAATGTGTGGGACTATTCACATTTTAAACAAAGCCAATAGCATAGATAGCTTTAAAGGCTGTGCTTT
Source organism: Cyprinodon variegatus (assembly GCF_000732505.1). Taxonomy (NCBI): domain Eukaryota; kingdom Metazoa; phylum Chordata; class Actinopteri; order Cyprinodontiformes; family Cyprinodontidae; genus Cyprinodon; species Cyprinodon variegatus. The sequence continues at coordinate 429,072 of NW_015150890.1, forward strand.
ATTAAAGGCTTCATTAAAGGCTGCACTTAAGCTATCACCTACAATGTCAGCAAGGATGTTAAAATCTCCCACTATGATGACCCTGTCAGT
>NW_015150890.1:430561-433223 GCF_000732505.1 Cyprinodon variegatus
ATCTGACACAGAGAGCAGGAGAGAGGAGAGGAAGAAGGAAGAGTTGGAAAAGAGTTTATGCTTCTAGTTTACTTTCCTGATATTTTAAGTCCCTTTTTTTAGGTTCCTGCTTAGGGTTCTAAGTTTTATTTTCTGGTTTATGTTACTGATTTCTATTCCTGGTTATGAATGTCCCTTTTGAAGGTTTTTTATTAAATCTCAGGAATTTCTTCCTTTAGGTTTGTTAACAACAGCTGATATACTCCTGATAAAAGGACATCCATTTATTTATCTAAATAAACACAAAGTTATGTCAATGTGTTTTATTACCATGACTTTCTTTTGTTGATACTTTTACATAAATAAAGCCAAATAAGGAATAAACATCTGTAATTATCTGAATTTGATGACATTATTCATCATTTGAAATTACAGAATGAAGGAGAACCGTTTGTTGAAAAATGTATTTTTAGCTACAGTATGGTAAACTAAAGTGACTGAAGCACTTTATTTTGAAAAACTACACAAACAGGAAGCTGTTTTCTGCATGTTGTTGTGGAGTTTGACAGTCAGCTCAGAGAGACGCTCATTCCTGTGAAGGAGCGGCAGGTCTGGAGGACATCCAGTCAGAAAACAGACTACAGTAGGTTTCAGTGGAAACTGTTCTGGCCCAGTATGATGGACCAAACTGGTCTGTTAAAGCTGCTGGGATTCCTGCTTTGTGGTAAGTTCAATAAGAAGAGATTGAAAATGATGTCACTGTGTGAACTAATGAGGTTAATTACTGAGATTTACTGTAATGAGATCCCTGATGTTAGGACTAACTACACTGTTGTGCTGAACTGCTCGAAACTTTAAAAAATCCCAAATCTTTGGAGTCTGCTGGGTTTATTATCTGGGGCCGCAGTGGGATCTGGATCAGGGGACAACTCCAGAGGGAAGCAGATTAGGATTATTTTTAATAGTAAGAGTAACAGTTTACCCTCCCTGTTCCTGTGAGTCTGCTTCAACCTGTTTGTATTTTTAAGGCTTTATAATATGTATCATCTTTGTAGTATCAGTGTGTGAAATATTTATATGCCAAAGGATAGTTTAAAGTTTTTTTTAAAGTATTTTGAACCTGTATTTTACTTTCTAATGAAAAACTTTAATGCCACAGAGACCGAAGCACAGATTAGAGAGAGAGAAAGAAAATAGATTGATATTAAAACTAGTATTTTTATTTCATTATTTACCAATATCATCGCTTGACTTTCTGTTATTGTTCATCGCTGTTTTTGCTCTAAAACAAACCCTCTGAACTGGTGCTTTGGTTTGGCTTTTATTCAGTCTCAAATTTCATACACATACAAACAGAGTGCAAACACCATTCACATTAATTTGAAACAAATGGAACTTATAGGTAAAACTTTACATCCATTGGGAGCATGAATAAATAACAGTACGTAGAGAGAAACAGAGGGGCTAATTTTGGCCGTTCTCTATAGGATACATGCCGAGGTCTCCCCTCCCTGCACCCTGGAGACACTATGCTTGATATGATTCAAATAAGATTTAAAATGCTCACATCATCATTATTTTTGGTGTCTAAAAAAATGCTGGAGTGCAAGTAATGAGACTCATATAATTCCTGTTTCAGATTATCTATTTAGGCTAGATAAAGACTGCATAGACTGATCTATAGACTGAAAAGTTTACTTGTCAAGTACGTAGAAATGGAGTCTAGACCTGGAATTAACAACAATTACTTATTTACCTAATATATTTTAGAGAAAGTGAAATCTGTGACTGAAAAAGTTTATTGGATGCAATCAAAATAAAATGATGAGCCTCATGAAAAAGGGTCCAAAATATTTGCCTTTCTTTGGCATTCTGCTGTTCTTTTGTTTGACCTGGTTTTGCTGAGTTTCCTGTCATGTCAGGAAGCTGATCGCAGTCTTCCCGTTTCCTCCAGTATGGTCATCCGACTTCATAGGAAGTCCAAACAATGGCATTCCTCTGGAGCTGCCGCAAATAGATATAGTCTGGGAGTAGTTTGAATATGTTCTTGTTTTCTTGCTATGAAAAGGGAACTCAGAGACATTGAGATGGCTCCTAAAGGTGAGGTCATTGATACCTATAGGTATATTTGTTTTGCAGTCTGGACTTTAGACTTTATTGATCTCACAGTGGAGAAATTCACTTGTCACATAGTTATTGCACAAGTCATTGCTGTTGTGGCGTTCTCTTTGAACAGGAAGAAATAGGAACCAGGCTCAGTGTGAGGGGCCATTGGCTGAGGCCGACTGGGGTTCAAGGAGACAGAAGCAGACATAGAAAACGAACATAGAAGCTCAGATCTGTAAATACTCTCTATGTTAGAAAATCTAACGGTAAACTTGCTCTGCAGGTGGATCCGTCTGGGAAAGAAACTGTTAATCAAAGGAGCTCTGAGTCAGTTTTCATGTCAAAGGATGAAATGGAGAAGATCCAGTTAGTCCACGTAAAAGCAGAGCCGATACCTTTAGGAGAGAACCTGTACTAAAGACTGAAAAACAGGCCGGAGTCACAGCCAAACAGGAACAGACCAGATGAAGCTACTATGAGAAAAAGCAGAGAGAGCAGAACGTTAGAGATTGAACTAACAGATTCTGCAGAGTGGGAGAATAGACGTGAATGACGTGGAATGATGAAAAAGGGGTCC
>NW_015150890.1:433494-436808 GCF_000732505.1 Cyprinodon variegatus
ATGGATGGATGGATGGATGGATGGATGGATGCTTTTTGATTAGCTGGGATTTTTTTAGGCCACTGTATCGGTCATCTATATTCATGATATTCGTATTAAACACATTTTTTATGTCCAACCATGTGCTGATTTGTAAAACGTTTACAATTTAGTCAGAAGTGACAATAAATGTCGGTTAATTTCAACCAAAAAAAAAAAAAAGAAAGTAAGAGGGCCAGTTCTACATATTATCAGAGAAACACTGCGTAACTTCTGACCCAAGTATTCATAACTCATAGTGAGACTCTAATGTAGACTTAGCAGGAACCATTTAGTCGATATCCCCACTGTGTCCTCCTCAGGTACCAGAGCTCAGACTGAGGACATAGCACCAAGCATTGTCCACCAGCCCTCTGATGTGGTGGCGAAACTGGGCGACCCTGCCACTCTCTCATGCCGGGTGGACGGTAGCCCCAAGCCCACCATCGAGTGGCTGAGGAACGGTCAACCCCTGGGGACAGAGATGGGGGCTGGCCCGGGTCAACCCCTGGTTCTGTCAGAGGGGAGCCTGTTCTTTCTAAGAGTTGGAGGAGGCAAGCGAGGCCAGTCCCATGAGGGCGTCTACGCCTGCGTTGCCAGAAACAGCGCCGGTGTGGCCATCAGCCGCAACGCCTCGTTGTTTATAGCAGGTAAGATGGGGGTATAAAGGGATTTCCTGTCCTATGATGATATTTAAAGACAGCTAATTATTGGATCGCATAAAGACTTTACTAAAGCAATGAGATGTTTTGATTGAAATATCTGCAATTACATGTCAAACATGGAGCTAAAAGTAAAAGGACAATATGTACAATATCAGCTCTCTGAAGGCTTAAACCATCCTTTTTAAAGCAGGTGAATGTAATGGATGCATTCACTGAAAAACTCACAGAGAAACCAGATGAAGGTGCAGTTCCTCCAAGGTTTAACATAAGTCACCAAAGAACAGAAAATAAAGACCATAACAGGCTGGTAAAGTTCTATGTTACCAAAAACACAAACTAAAGCTGGTCTGGGCCAGAAATTACGCTAAATATCGCCTGAATAACACAGAGAATGACGGCCCTTTGCTGCCCAGATCTGATTTACAAGAAGTACCCCATTACGGGGAGTGTTGGAAGTGCCCGGTTCGATCCCCACAGCCTGCACTCTGGGTTCCTGAGCAAGACCCTTAACCCCACACTGCTTCCCGGGCTCCGCTCAATGGCAGCCCACTGCTCCCCAAGGGGATGGGTTAAATGCAGAGAACGAATTTCCCCATGGTGGGACAATAAAGGGATTTACATTTACATGCAAGGGCCAGCTGGGGACCATCTGGAGGACCTGTGCTGGCTCAAAACTGTTTTAGCGCTACAAGTTTTGTAGTTTTGAATGATTTGAATGTACTGATTTGGTTCCCTCTATAGAACTGCTGATCCCATCTCTACCTACATGGGGGACTGTGGGATCATCAGTGCAATATAAACACCTCCACAATCACTGTGAGCTTTGGTGCTTGAGGTGTTTCCAGGTTCCTGGTCCCGGTGGAACCCATTATTCGGGTCCAGCTCAGTTTAAAGGTCAACTCTGTGTTCTTGTAGTTCTTAAGGATGAGTTCAGAGCAGAACCTAGTGATGTGGAGGCGGCTGAAGGGGAGGCGGCCGTCTTAAATTGTGAGCCACCGCTGGGACACCCAGAACCTAATGTATTGTGGAAGAAGGACGGCATTCCCATCAACAACACGGACCCCCACTACACAGTAAGAGCCCCGACCCATCGTCTACTGCAGCCTCTATGCGAAGCCACTAACTGATGGCTCTGTTCTGCAGAAGCTGAGTGGGAAGCTGATCGTTGAGCCTGCAGAGAAGAGCCATTCTGGGTCTTATGTCTGTGAAGCCAGAAACATTATGGGAGTGAGACAGAGCAGGCCGGCTCGGCTTTCTGTGCTGGGTGAGAGCAGAACCAGGAGCTCTGACAAGCAAACCCTCTGACTAACTCACAGCAATCCACTGTGTTTCTGCTTTCCTCTGCAGCCAAACCTGCTTTTGTTCTGAGGCCAGAAAATGTGTCTGTGAGGACGGGAGAGTCCGCCCACTTCCACTGCCAGGCTAAAGGTGACCCCCCTCCTGCTGTGGCGTGGAGCCGAGACCGAAGCCCTCTGCCCAACGGCAGGTAGATGCCTTCAGTTTCCGATCTACCTTCAGTTTCCGATCTACCTTCAGTTTCCGATCTACCTTCAGTCATCTGTGACAGACAGGATGTCTGACGAAGAGTTTAGCTCATGGTTAACTTCCTGTTCCTGTGGAGGCGTTGACAGAGCTCCACCTGTCCCAGTCTGAGGTACCGTGGCCCAGTTGACCGGTCCTTGTGATGCGCTCTGCTTCCAGGTATCTCATCAACCCAGACCAGACTCTGCAGCTCCATTATGTGACGGCGCAGGATGCTGGCCAGTACACCTGCACTGCTGCCAATCATGTAGGTGTTGTCAGGGCCACCGCAACGCTTCAAGTCCAAGGTCAGTTTAATTCTCTCTATGAACTGTTTTTCCAGTGCTTTGTATTGGATTTGATGTTGCTGGAAATTCTGCAGCATCAAACAGAGTCAATCAGCTTCTACCCTAATGGCTGCAGGCAGCCTGTAATCCTCCTTTTAGTCAGTTTAAACTGTTCAACAAATCAAGAGAGCGCTAGAAGAATGACTTTTAGATCCCAGTGATTTAATTGTCCAGCTCAAAATCTTCGTTAAATACAGAATGTGTGGAGAAGAAAATAACAAAAGATTGATCTGTGCTAATCTAAATCATCCAATGGAGGTCTGGATGTGTTCGCAGAAGGAGCCGTTAGAAGCCGCCAGACTGTGACCGCCTAAGATGGAGTAGCACGGAGGAGCTGCTACAGTCCGTGGCTACGAGCTAACCACCATAGCTAAAACGGGAGACATCCCGCATGGTACCATGAGTTATAAAATTAGCCCCCTTGCAAATCGCCTCTTATTGTTGCACCGGATTGATCCAAATGATGAGAGGACTGGAGCGAAGACTGGCCTGCAGAAAGCGGACCGAGCTGAAGGCCTTCACTCCACTGAACCAAATCAGTAACTGCATCCTTTCCCCTCCTTTCCATCTGATGCTTAATAAGTGCCCTGCTTAGGTGAACTACAGTTAGAATAGAATAGTCCTGTTGCTGGTTTTATTTGAAATAATCTCTCTGATTCTGCAACTGATGGTTAAAGGTTTAGCTGAATGCTAATGCTCACTACAGACCGAACAAGTCACGTGTTGCTGAAGCTAAATGCTACATCATGAACATGCTATTATA
>NW_015150890.1:437190-439617 GCF_000732505.1 Cyprinodon variegatus
TAAACCCCTCTTCACTTATTTCTTTAATTTTGCTTATTTTCAGTAGTGTTTAGTGTTTTGCTTAGTTATTACATATAATACTCTTTAATTGTATCTAATAAAGGTACCATTGTATTTTAACCCGTGGTCTTTTGTGTTCATTTTACACAGTGAACGATTTATCAGTCAGGTTGGATTCACTCTTCTTTCAATAGCATCTGAATGAACAGAGACACGTTTATTTGGTTGGTGATTAATAACGTTGCCAAGAGCCATAGCCTGAATTACTAAATTGGTGAAAGAACACCGGATTTTTAATAGCCAGATTCAGGAGTCTAACCTTTTAGGAAAGGGGCTAAAACCCTGGTCAGTAAGCAAATTACAGTTATAATCATTCAACCGATAATAAATAACAAGTCTTACCCTTGATTTGAATGGCCTATTAATTAACTATAACTTCCAGTTCTAGTTATTTAAAATATTCATGATCTTCTGATTTTCACAACAGCCTTCAAACGAGTTCTCTCTAAGGCTCTGAGGTTCTCATGGTGGAAGCTGATGGCTACCAAATGCAGACATGTCAAGTAACAAAGTAGAAATACTTAATTTCTTGACTTTAGTAGAAATGTTGGCTATCTATTCTTTACTGGAGTAATTGAATTTCAGACATTTTACTTTCTACTCCTTACATTGTAAAAAATAGTCTCGTTAGTTTCGTTTCATTTAAGCTCATTTTCATTACGGCCTGTTGGCATTTAAAAAAAAAATAAAAACCATCAAAATAATTAGTTTCTTCCAGGCAATTAATTTATTTGTGGTTGGACTCGGTGCTGCCCCAACTTGTTGTTCACCACATACCAATATAAATTGTTTTTCAAGATGATGCAAAGTTAAATTTGACACTGTTACCATTAGTTATAAAACTAAAGAAATTGAAGTTTAAGGAAGTTATCATCCAGAATTATAGAAAAATTTTGTTTTAATAGGGTAGAGCAGTAAAGCTTCTGGCCTTAACAGTTTTTACTGCATTACTTTTACTTTTATACTTTACTTAGTTTTAAAAATGGTACTTTTACACTTTTACTGGAGTGAAAATCTTAAGTTAATCCTCTAACTTCAACAAAAGTGTTTTTAAACACTAGGATTTATACTTCTACTGGAGCAACCTACATTAATAGTTTTGACACCTCTGACCATGTGGTAGCACAGACCATCCCAGTGTGATGCTGGAGGATGCTCTCCTCATGTTCTCGACAGTGTCTCTCCTCTGGCGTCACCATGAGCGAGTGAACTTGTTCCAGTCAGGCTCAGTGTGTCATCCTGAAGGGCGTGGGGCTGGAAGCACAGCTAGCCGTGGACGACATCAGGCCTTCAGTCACCGTTATGGAGACTGTTTGGGACGGTCTGAGCAGAAACATGGATATCAGGGGCCTGCAGGAGCTCATTTTGCAAGAGCTCATTTTGCTGGAGGCAATTTTGCTGTCATCTTGTGTAGTGGTGCTCCTATGGACCCCTCGGGTCCTGGGCTGTCTCCTCCATGCTATGGACCCTGTGCTGAAGGACACAGCAAACCTTTGTGCCTCAGCTGGCATTATTGTACCATCCTGGCTTAGCTCCACTCCCTGACCAACCTCTGTGGGTGAAACTGATTCAGGCTGAATTACTCTGATGTCAGGTTTGGATCAGGAGATCCCACCTAGTAGGAAAACCTTCATTGATGCGTTCAAAGACATTTCTATATATTTTTTTACCTTCTGCTTTTGCAGAAGCTCCCAGAAGTGAACAGAGGGATTTCCACAGAGAGCTTTCCGCCTTACGAGTGGCTCTAGATAACGTCGCCATGGCGGCCTCTGGATCCAACATGTCTCTGGTTCAGTGGAAGGTAGGGGAGCTGCTGGTTCAGAGCTTCACGGCAGGAGCGGCTGAGTGGTTTGAACTTTGTTTGGTGTTTTCTGTGAACAGCTCCAGAACTTCCCAGCTCAGCCACACTACCTGGATGGCTTTGAGGTTCTCTATCGCTCCCTGCTGCCTGCCAGCTCCGACTGGGCAGGAAAGAAGGTCTCACTGCCGAGCTTCCAGACGCAGGTGGGACCCCTGAAGAGGGGCTACAAGTATGAGTTCAAGGTCCGTCCTTATGGCAGCAGCTTGTTTGGAAGGGAGAGCAACACCCGGCATCTCAGGGTCCCTGAGACAGGTGAGGAAGGCTTTAACACTTTTCCCTCCACCTAAATTCATCAATTTAAACCGACTCATTTCATTCAAACAGTGCCCAGTGCCCCCCCACAGGCAGTGTCCATAACAGTGGACCATGAGAAGAACAACAGCATCCGTCTGAGCTGGGAGCCTCCTCCTCATGACAGCCACAATGGGGTCCTCCAGGGCTACCAGGTACTCCAGGTTATTTCTATAGCACTTTCCAGATCATCCAGTCAGATTGATTAAAAGTTT
>NW_015150890.1:440751-442743 GCF_000732505.1 Cyprinodon variegatus
TCCTTCCTTCCTTCCTTCCTTCCTTCCTTCCTTCCTTCCTTCCTTCCTTCCTTCCTCTGAATTTCCAAACGTCTACATTTTGTCCTTTTTTTAAGTGGTAGAAATGTTTCTTATCGTGATTATTTTTTCATAATTCAATTAAGACTTTAATTATAATCTAAAATTTATATCAGAAATGTATGTTTTTCTTTTTAAGGTTCAGTAATGTTGGTTTTTAAATAAAAGCTTTTTCTGTTTGTAAAGAAGGTCATGCTTTGATTTGTGGCTGTAATGTGGTTTTATTAGCTGGACTAGAGTCAAAAAGGAGTCTGTGGATCGTAAAGGTTGCAGAACCCTGATTCAGAGCAACAGATTAACATTAATGAAGGTAATCCTTCATAATAAGGTTAGAAAGTTGTTCAGCAAAGCAGAGGAGAATGAGCATCAGCCTTCTTCCTCTGATGATGAAGATGTGAACCCCTCCTTCAGGTGTGGTGTGTGGATTCGGAGGAGCAGCAGCATCAGAACTGGACGGTGGACAGCGGTCAGCACAGCCTGGACATCTCCTCCCTGAAACCAGACAAACAGTACTGGATCACCATGGCGGCTGTGAACGGTGCTGGAGTCGGCGCGCTTAGCGACCCTCACGGGTTTTTCATCAGTGAGTTTTTTCATTGCTTCTCCATCCGGACCTTACTGCAGGATTTGACCCCCCTGAACTGTCTGCTGTTCCTCAGACCCACAGCTTGGAGCCGCCGCACACTGGGACAGAAAACCTGCCCTGGCCCTGCTCCAGGAGCCGGCGTTCATTGGCAGCGTTGGTGCCCTTCTGTGGTGCCTTCTGATGATTGCAGCTGTTGTTCTGTTCAGATGCCGCAGCAGCAGGGGGCGCCTGTTAGCTCAGCATGGCAAGGCTAAAGGTAGGCTAACGGATGTCTGCAGGAGTCCAAGGAAGTAGAAATGGATCTGATGATTGTTCTCCTCAGGTCTGCGTAGATTGGCCAGTGAAGATCTCATCATCAAACACAGGTGAGATGAGGCCTCATGATTCATTGAACCATTGAGCCCATAGCTGGTGAAGATTCTCTGTCATTCAGGTCAGAGTCATTCCAAAAAAAGCTAAAAAACAATCCACTGGACTTAGTTTCCAAGTTTGAAGACGTTTCTCTTCCCATCCTGGAAGCTTTTTCGATTCCAAATGACAGAAATAGCGTTGAGTTCCAGGTTTTATCCAGCAGCCCAACAAAGCCTGGTTGTAGTTTAGAAAACATGCAAATAGAAACGGATACCTGTCTATGTCTCTGAAAGGAGGGTCGTTAAAGGAATTTTCTTCCTGGCTGAATAGCATCAGGTCCATACATTCTTCAATCCGTCTTTCTCATGTAAGCTGACATTGTATTTTTAGGTATCAAAATTTAAGATATCATGAATCAGTAACTGTTTCAGTGAAGAAAGCAGCAGAGTCCAGCTTTTTTAATCAGAAAAGAAGATGGAGAAAATAATGTTGACAAAGGATGAGGTGGGGAATGCTTAAGAGGTTTACTTACTCGCTGTCCTGGCCAGCAACAGCCTCTTTCTCACCTCTAGCGTACTATTTTCCAGCAGATGGATTCAATCTCCGCTATGCTCCTTCAATCCTCAGCAGTTAGCCTAGCTAGCCTCGATCAGCTGCAGCCTCCCTGCTCTGGTGTTCTGTCTGGCCTTCGGGCTCCTCCAGTCTGATGCTACGTTCAGACCGCATGCTGCAGAAGAAGAGGAAGCAGCTGGTTTCAATCAGGGGTGGACTGGGACAAAAAAATCAGCCCTGGCATTTTGGACTAGACTGGCCCACCACATTTTTTTTGGTGTACTGAATGTGTATACCAACTGTGCAATACATTGAGGTCAGGTTCATGGAAATTAGTCAGAGAGGACACTTAAAATACTTCCAAAATCTTAAATTATTAACACTGTAAAATGTAAACTCCACCACAGCACAGCAACAGTTCTTAGATCAGAGAGAGAGAGAGAGAG
>NW_015150890.1:444961-446570 GCF_000732505.1 Cyprinodon variegatus
TGCCCATGTTTTTATAAAATAAATAATTGCCCAAAATGTTTTTGCTCAGGTGCTCTGTGCGCTCACATTTTATTTGGTGCCCTATTGTGCCCCTGTGTAGTACTGGGTCAGCTGACGCCCCTGACCGCACCGTGCCTCATACATGCACTCCATCATTCTTCGCCCTCACTAGACATGGAGACACTTTCTGCTGTAAAATGAGGTGACTCTAAAAGAGTAAACTGAAACTTATTGGCTTATTTTTCTGACTGATCCAATCAGCTCTCTGATCAACCAGTCGCCTGGAACGCTGGTTGATCAGAGCATCGCTTTGGAAAGATATGCTGCACAGGTTTCACCAGCAACCTCCTCCCGACACCACGATCTCTCTCTTGTTGTTCCTGGGCAATCACAGTAGTTCTAATCTGCATATGATGCATGAATTATTGTATTTCTTGCCCGCTCTCACTCGCATTAAAAAACACCACCTCACAGAGTCTAAAATCCGGGATAATTTATCCGACTCTTGAGCATCCGTGAACAACTATCTACATCAGGGAGACTCCAGGAACTTCCAGGAGACCTGGGATGTCTGCAACCACCACCATCATATTTAACATCAGACACCGGAGCAGATGAAGGCCTGCTGTTGGGAACATGGCAGTCCGTTTGACACATTTCGCAGCGTCCGTTTGAAGAACTCGTTTCTTTGCGTTTCTCATCCATTACTACCGTGAACACCGCTGCACAAAGTTCCAATGGAGAGTGAAGGTGTTTCTCTACTTTCTGATTGGCCTGGCCCTTTAGACTGTCAGGTATGATAACCAATGGGCTGCAGTAGCCTGAGGTAAGGGCCGGATGATCGGAACAGACTCTTGCGCTGCTGGTTTTATTTTTCTTCATGCATTATGCAAATATAATCAGGCCGATATATAATAAAAAAATAAATAATTATAATAATAATACATATTATTAATATACATGTAGGGTCTGCCGGCCCAAACAGCACTTCGGTCAACCCGGTACGCCCGATTACCAGTCCATGCCTGGTTTCAATGCAAAGTCAGTGGTTGATGCACGTCAAGATGCATCAAAAGGTCCTGCAGCACGTTTTGAGCAGCAGGGGCAGCGCCTCATGAGCTTCTGCAGCTGCTAAAGTTTGGAAAAATTGAACTTCTGCTGCTGGACGTACCACATCAACCAATTAGAATAAACAAAATATGTACAATTTATTAATTTGGTGCTTGCAGTTTGGATTATGTAAATGAAAAATGCTTCCAGCCGCCACGAACAGTAGCGGAAAATGGTGAAGAGGCGACCGGGCCTGAGGCTGTTGTTGAAGGATCTGTAAAGTGCCTTGAGATGACATGTGTTGTGAATTGGCGCTATAGAAATAAACTGAATTTAATTAAATTGGAATCCCAGTGACAGCGCACTGCCAGTGAATGGGGTCTGAGTGGCTTAGACAGCAAAATAATCCTTGAAGGCAGGATGGTAATACTGAACAGATCATGTTTTCAGGAGGACTTTCTTACTTTCCGTAAAAGTTTAAAAAACAATCCACTGGACTTTGTTTCCAAGGTTTGAGTCCAGAGGATTGTTTTTTAAACTTTTATGAAATGACTATGAC
>NW_015150890.1:450156-452864 GCF_000732505.1 Cyprinodon variegatus
GCTGGAGGTTTCTTCCTGTTCAAAGGGAGTTTTTCCTCTCCACTGTCGCTACAAGCATGCTTAAGGCTGATTCATACTTCGAAACTAGGTCGTCTGCGTAGGAGTCTCAGTGAACGCAGAGACGTCCCCACCCCCTTCCGCAGACACTCTGCTACACCTCTCCTAAAGTGTAGGTGACCGCAGACAGGAAGCCTCTGATTGGTCAAATCTACATCCACTTGCCGGCTTGTTTTTTTTTTTATGACCACAATTGCGGAAAACAACTCCTTAAGTTGAACCAGCTAGAAGAGCGTGGTGCGTCAGAACGCTGGGACCCTTTTTCCACCTGGATCTCTGCTCTTTTTGGCCCTCATGTCCCTCCGTCGTCACACAAACATGCCCCCACTTCCTCACCGCCTCGGCCGTATCTAGACCCACAGCGTACAGCGCAGACCACGCTCAAAATTGAGCATAAATCAAAAATGTATGTGTCAAGCCCACTGCGACACACTGCTGCAGGGAGGATAACCAGGCTATTAGTGTGAAGGATTGCCTTAGAGTCAATGAGTCAGCTGGTTTTCCTTAGATAAAACTTTGAATCAATCTGACTGGATGATGTGGAGAACTGGAAAGTGCCTTTAGAGGACATGTGTTGTGAATTGGTGCTATAGAAATAAAATGAAATGAATGAAGATATAAATAATTGCACATGGAAAATATCAGCAAGATCAAATAACTGGAAGTGGGTCAGGGGCATTACTTATTGAACAGCCCTCATAAAGATGATGGAACAACATCACAAGCTGTGTTGTCATGACAACATTCAACCTTTAAGTGACAGTCCTATTTTAGCTTCAGGTGTTTGGATAACATATTTCACCGACTGCAAAGAGTAACTTGTTCCTGTGTTTAATCAAGAGGATTAAATACAGACCTGCTGAGGAAGGACATTGGGGGCCAGTTTGACTAGAGATGCCACTGGGGGGTGCTAGAGCGCTAGGTGTCTTGTCATTTTGCAGCAGTTATGAAAATGTTCTTTAGATACACAGAGAAAATGAGCATCCTGAGAGCAGACCCTCAGAAACTAAAAACAAAAATGTATCTAAAGCTCATTTAGATGAATAAATAAGCATCAGGCTCAGTTTGAAGCGTAGCTCTGGTTCCTCTGAGGTTCTTTGGTTTGAAAATGATCTAACAGAAACCTTCCTGTGATGCTTGAAGGTCTCCCAGTCTCCTCCAAGCAGGACGGCGGGATCCTGGACTCAGCTGTTCCCATTGTGACAGACAGCTGTGGCGTCTATGGAACCTTCTATGTGGACCTGCAGGGGAGGGGCCTGAAGACCTTCAGCAGTCCTGGACGCTGCCCTAAAATGCCTCATGCTCCGCCTGATCAGCAAGGAGCTGAGACGATCCAGATCTGCTCTCAGCCCAGCTCCAAGTCCTCCTCCCTCAGCGGCCAGGAAGCTCTGCCCTGGAAGCAGGCCATAAGGCCTCAGCCTAAGATGGGCGTGCTGAGGGAATCATGGGAGAAGAGGAACTGTGGGAAGCAAGGTGAGTCTAACATGGTTTGGTGTTTTTACTGGTTTCAGTCCTATTTCCAGTCAGCTAACACTGAACCGTCTGTCCTCAGAGCTGCACGCAGTAAACAGCGTCCCCGTGCTTTCCTCCAGGAAAGCCTGGCCCTCCACTTTCTGCACACAGAGACTCAGTCACATTCCAGCAGGACGCCATGGTACACCCTTCAGTTTGGTTTCCAGTCCTCTCCTACCCGTTAGCACGTCCCTGACTCTCCTCTGGTTCAGGTGGAGCTGCAGACTGTGGAGAAGCTGCTGCTGGATCTCGCCTGCTGCATTATTCTGCTTCCCTGCATCTAGTGGACCTGCTGCCCCCCCCACCGCCGACGGCCACAGAGAGAAACACCCTGTCCTCAGATGAAGGGTAAAACTCTACTCTAATGGCCGACTGATCGTCACATTTCCACTAGCATCGGTTTGGTCCTATGTTGTTGAAGTCACATGTTTTATTTGCTTTAGTGTAGGACTCACACATGGATTCAGAGATCTGCTCACAGAGAAGATCTAAGCACTATCATGACAGTCAACAAATATGACAGCTTTGTTTTTTACTGGTTTATACTGTGCAAAGCATTGGGAAGATATGAAAGCTCCTGAACATTTCCTCTGAGTTTATTCAGGGATACATCCACAGTTTCTCATGTATTGTTCTGGTAATGGAGTGAAGGGAAAACGGTTCAGTAAAATGACAACTAATCTGCATCACCCCTCAGCATGAAAGCATTTATAATTTTCCCTGATCTGACCAGTGATGACATGTTTAGTCACATGACATAATTTAACCAAGGCGGGTCTAGGTGGTGTCCTGCAGACGATGTGCACTACTTGGCAATCCTTTTGGGGAAAGCCTGCTCTGATTCAGAGAGAAGGCATCCATCCCACTTTGCTCTTCTTTCTAGGAATCTGGCCACATTTATTAGTCCTCCAAACCCTGACCACACCAGGAAGCAGAAGATTAAATTAAAAGATTAAATGTAGTTTATTTATCCTAAGATTTCTTTCTTTAAAAAGTCTGCTAGTTAATGACTTGATTTGTGATAATCACATTGATTTATGTTGCCTTATAGAAACTTGTTTCTCTTGTTTCCAGAAATTGTTATGTAAAAAAATTGACATTCTAGGCAAGATCTCATTGAAAGATTGATCAATCAAGAA
>NW_015150890.1:454143-463278 GCF_000732505.1 Cyprinodon variegatus
GTGTCAGGGATTGCTGAAGAGTCAATGGGTCGATGCAATCAGCTGGTTTTCCTTAGATAGAAAACGTTGAATCAACGTGACTGGATGATCTGGTTGAATAGTTTTGGAAAAGGGCCTTGAGATGGAGCTACAGAAATAAACCTAAAATAAACTGAATTAAATTGAATAGATTTGTTTAGATTTTTTTTTGCTAATTCTATGGTCAGAATTGCTGATGTCGATCAGCTGAGGACAGATATCCTCTGTCCTTTGCTGGTTCATCAGGACTCTGCTGTAGGGATGGTTTTATGTCCGGTTCTGTGTCAAAAGTTTTTCCTCTCATCCAGATTTCTGCTGTTTTTGGACTGAATTTGTCTTTCAAACTGTGTTCAGTTCCAGTGAGTCCACAAAGCTTACAGAGGACATGGGCTCCATCCCTTCAATAAGTCCTTCATCAGGCTACCGTGGACAAGCAGGAGACATCAGGCGCAGCTCCAGCCACCCGTCCACTGCATCATACTCCACTTTAATGGATAACGATCAGAGTGCCTCCCTGACAGCAAAGGAAGCCACCGAGTACCTGGAGCTCAGCCCAAAACCTGAGAGATACAGGTACAGACATGTTTCCAGTTCCTTCTCTCCAGATGTCTGCTCTCTCCCTGACAGCTGCTCTCCTTGGGTCAGCAGTGTCTTGCCCTCCCTGCCCCTCAGCTTCTCCTCCACCCTGGGCAGCACCTGTGGGCCGGTTAGCTCCGCTGATCTGGAGGATGAGGAGGCACCTGCTGGAACTCCATCTTTACAGGCCATGCTGCATCGTCCTCGCTTTCAGAGCTCGCCATCCTCCTGCTACAGCGACTGGGACAGCTCTCTGTGGAACACCTGGAGCTCTGCCATGGACAGCAACCGAACCAGCCTCATCAGTTCTGTGGACAGCTGCTACACCAACGACAGCTCCACATTTGCTCACCTGCTGGCTGTGGCTGCAGAGCGCAGTGGAGCCTCTCTGTCAGGTAAGGAGTTATGATAAATATCTTTTTCGTGTCCATAATCCTCGTCTTCCACAAAGTACTGGGTCACAGAGGCAACAGTCTCAGCCTCCCAAATCTTGTCCCCTGATTCTCCTCCGAGTGGGACATACCTGAAAGGCCTTGCTAGGGTAATCTGATCCTCCTCAGCTGACTCCTCTGGATGTGGAGGAGAAGCAGCTCTACTCTGATCCTCTCCCCGATGACCCACCTCCTCACCCTCTCTCTAAGGGAGAGCCCAGCCTCCCTACAGAGGTAGCTTGGATCCAGGATCTGGTTCTTTGGGTCCTGATCCAGATGTGATGACCATAGGTGAGGGTAGGAACGTAGAACCACCAGTAAACTGACCCAGCTCTCTCTGAACCACAACAGACCGGTGCAGCAGCTGCAACAATCATCTATCAATCTCTCCTAATTGATTTAAAGAGCCCTAAGATACTTGAACTCCTCCACTTGAGGCAGGACATCTAATCCAGGCCTCCTTTTCCTGGTCCAGATCCAGAACCAAGGCCTCTGACTTGGAAATCAATTTGATCTCAACATATTCTAGTGCAGCCTGGATAGAGAGATGATTTAACAATGAAAGCATCTGAAGAAAGGTCAAACATACAGTGTTTTTAAAAACACTGAGCTGACATTAGAAAATAAATCCTGTTTAAATTCCTGCAGTTGTTTCAATATTCCATTCAGCTGTACCTGAACGCAGCGTGAGCAGCTGGTAGGAGGTTGGTCTGCTTGGAGGCTACAGGCAGCTGTTTGGACATCAGCTGAGTTTACTCTGGAAAGCAGATGATTGCATGTAGCTTATAGTGACCAGATTTGGGACATTATTTTGAGGTGGGGGGGTCGCTGACTGGACCGGACCGGGCATTCGAACCGAGCCATCAGCTCTGGGGCTGATAACATCCATGGCTCCGGACTGCTTTGGTTGCTCCGTCCCCCGCTGGCTTCCTGCCTGCGTCCCCCGGGGTTCCCGGAGCAGCCCTGGAGCTGACGGCTGCAGCTGACCTTCTGCTGCACTGCAGTCGACCAAAATCCTGGACCATTTTAAAATTCCCTCCAGACAGTTTTTAAGGTATGAAAGTAGGACATGCCCGTGAAAAGAAGACGTCTGGTAACCCTAATGTATTTAATGTGGTTTGAGGGGAGTCTTTAGAACGATCCTACAAAACTGGAGACGTTTGCAGGAATGTTGATAAAAGTCTTCGTTTGGTCGTCCTTAATGAGAATTTAGTGAGAGCTTCTGAGTTCAGCTGTGGAGTGACAACAGAAACACTCTGACTGTCTTCAGGTGTTCTCATCTCTACAATCGTTGCTTACACCTGAACTCTGCTGAACTGACAGGATATAAACTATATATAGCTGATTTAATACCCTTATCCATTCATGCTTTACTGTAGGAATCATGACTGAAGCTGGTGAAGATTCTGCGCATTAGGACATTGTCATCCCAAAAAAAGAAAATTAAAAACAATGTTTGTTTCTAAGTTTGAAGACGTTTCTCTTCCATCCAGGAAACTTTTTCAGTTCAAAATGTCAGAAATAGTGTTTAATTCCAGGTTTTATCCAGCAGCCCAACAAAGCCTGGTTTTAGTTTATAAAACATGCAAATAGAAACGGACGAACGGGTCCCCCCCTTTGGAATGGGGGTTCATCATCACAGCCCCAGCCTCCCTACAGGAAAGCAGAAGACCTCGCCTATTCAGCAGGACAACAATTCCCTCTAACGCCCCCCTTTCAGAGACATAGACAGGTATGGGGCATTGCAGGCTAACAAAGAAGCCAAACCACCCCCATTCCAAAGGGGGGGACCCGTTCCTCCGTTTCTATTTGCATGTTTTCTAAACTAAAACCAGGCTTTGTTGGCCTTGTTTCTGTGTGATCCAATAAAACAATAAAGCTACTGATTAAATATCATCTGAATGCAAGGAGGATTTTAAACAAGATGTTAGAATACTATTTGATGATATTTACTATGATGTCTAAAGCCGTACTCATCTAACAAAGCTCCTCTCACACCATGCTGATTTATCCAGCGTCTGCCTGACGTCCCAGAATCTCCTAAAACGCTGGAATACTCTGAACTTTCTATAGATTTTTTCTATTCTGGGTGTAAACATAGAGTATTCATAATGGGTCCAGAACTTCTGTCCAACGACAGCCTAACTTCTGCATAACGCACGGCAGCATAATGCCCAGGAAATGATGCACAAGCCAGTGTCCTGAGGGGAGCAGCGATGCACCCGGCCTATATTTCTTTTTCTTTCTTTATTAACGTAGCTGCTGTTTACCGCCTGCCAAAAAAACCCAAAAAGAATAAAAATAAAGAAAGAAGGTTTTTGTTGTTAGCAGATTGAGCGTCATGTCTGCTAGGAAGTGTGTTGGTGGTGGGCGTGAACGCAGGGAGGATCCATCACTCACCTTCTGGCTCACCCTATGATGGGGATGAAGTCTGGAGGAGAACTGACGGTTTCCTCCTGTGAACCCCCTTTATACCAAAACGCTGCCAATACGCCATTATACAGTAGCTGGAAGCTAGAAACACGTTCAGCGCTCGTCTGGAACACGTCAGATACCTTGATGTGCTTGGAGAGAAGTTCTGGATAGGTTATGCAGAAGTTACTCAGAGGTTTAGGATCAGCTAGACGCCACGACTGATGAGGAACTGACACTGAACGTCGACCATCAGATAACTGACCTGGAACTGATGGACCACAGATGGCAGATGATGGCATACGGCGGGAAATCTTCTTAAAATTGCTCTCTGGATGTCGATGTGTGCCAGTGTGCTTCATCGTCCTTCAGTGTGCTCATAACTTATACAAAATGTACCCATAACTTATCCAACGTATAGCAGTGTTTTTGCCAGATGTTTTGTACGTCAGGCATGCACTGGCTAAAGGCCTGGTTCTCCTCCTGCAGCAGTGTGTCGCAGGTATTTTTGATTTCTGCCCAATATAGAAGCGTGGTCTGCGCTACGTTATTCCACGCCACAACGCCAGAGGGCCAATCAGGAACTAGCTGTGGGTCTAGATACGGCCGAGGCGGCGAGGAAGTCGGGGCAAGTTTGTGCAACAACGGAGGGACATGAGGGCCAAAAAGGGCGGGGATCCAGGTGGGAAAAGGGTCCCAGCGTTCTTGCGCACCTCGCTCTTCTAGCTGGTCCATCTTCACCAGTCATTATCCACAATGGCGGTCAGATAAACAAAACAAGCCGGTAAGGAACAAAACAGAAAATACGCATTTATATTCAATGTGACGCACACACAGATGACCTTTTTTTCCTGGAATAAATCAGGCTTTAGTCATCAAGGTGTGAAACGGTTGTTAATGTAGAAACAAATATCATGTTTATGTCTGAGCTCTGATGTTCTGATCCATCACTTCTGTAGATCCTTCTCTGTTCCTGCAGCTTTTCTGCTCAGCTGTCATTGAATGTTAAAATGCAGAACATTTCACAGCCCAAGCCTCACAGAATCCTGATCTCCAGCTGGAATAATCTGCATAACTCATAAACATAAGCAAAGCTAAATGGGTCAAACTGCTGAGATCTTCTGTTTCAATGCTGCAGACGATTCATCTGCTTTAGCTTTTCTATAAAAACATGAACGTTGAACCAGGAGTTAGTAACAGCGTCTGTCATTCAGTCAGGAGGAAACATCAGTGGATCTGCTGCACTTCTTCCTTAGGTCCTGTCATAGACTCCATCACGGCAGCAGCGCCGTTTTCCTAAAGATAAACTGTCTTTAACTCATCCAAGGAGTCGACACCAAACATCTGTTGACTGAATAGTGTGATAAATATGTTGATCCACCAGATGGCGCCATCCTACTGTGATTGTTAGCTCGCAGCCTGTGGAGCCACATGGTCCTGATTTCTATTATTCTCATGGTTCTACTCTGAAATCAATGTGAGGAAGAAGATGTTAAAAATGTTCACCCTCTGCAGAGAGACGCTGTCAGATGAGCATACCCCGTCAGACCAGCATACACATAGTCAATACCTATTTATCGCTTTATTTCATCCCTTTAGTTTTGAGACACTACCTCAACAGGAGTGTATCCCTTTAGTCATGTACAAAAAAATCAATTTAATTACTTACTCTTTGATGCTTATTTAAGCGTATGACAATCTGTCCTTAAATTTGATCTGTCCAAAAGGGATAGATGCAAATCTGACGTCTGGGTCTAGGTATGCTGGTCTGATGGGGTATGCTGATTTGACAGAACAACGGATCCAGTCTGATACCGGATCTCAGGTTCCAGATGGATCCATCACTCAATCTGCTGCACAGACTGCATAAAACATTTAGAAATAAGAAGACATTTCTTACAATAAGTGTATGTACCCTTGATTTGAGCAGGTAAATAAGATGATTTGTCAACTAATGAGTATTTTTACTCTTTAAACAAGATAACTAGATAATATGCACTTAAAATAAGACAATGCAATAGTTTTATTCTTATTTTAAATGTAAATAGTATTCTTCCACTGGCAAAGGGTCTGACTTACTTCCTCTCTAACTAAAAAGAATTCACTTATTTTGAGAAAAAATTAAATATTTAGATTTCTGTTTCTTTCTTGTTTCACTTTAGACTCTCTTTCACCTTTAGTGTTGTTTTAACTGACGCTGAAATGTCTCTCGGGGTTCAGGCCTTCTACAGCCCAGAACCGGTTCTGGATGGGCCGTCAGGTTCTGGTTCCCGGCTCAGTCCGGCTGATGCAGAATTGTCTCTTTCTGTGTTCAGACTTCTCTCCGCCGGCCTCCCCTCTCAGCGCCTTGTACCCGTCGCTCTGCCCGGACGGTGATGCCTTCAGGGACCTGGAGGCCGTCCCTGCGTGGGACTGGAGCATGGCCTGGCTGGAGGAGATGGACGCCCAGTACAGAGCCCACTATCCCAGCAGAAGCACCAGACCCTCGAACACATAGAAGCTCAGATCCCACTGCTGCGTTTCTCCAGCCTGAATTTGAAAACGTCGGCGTTTCCAATTGTTTCTAACAGTTTTCCTTCTTTACCTCAGGGCACTTCAGCTACTGTAAATCTATGAAACGACTTTCAGAGCCACAGAAGTTTTCTACTTGAATCATTTTACTGAAAGATGCAAGCAGAGATATCTGCAGCAGGATCCAGAGACACGGACACTCTGACAGAAAACACGTTTCCTGTTTTTGTTGCAGGATTTTATTCAGAACTTGCTTTAAACCAATTTAAAGCTTTTTGGTTTTATTTGTTCTCTATGCCAGCAAAGGTCACTGAATTTATCTGAACTATGATCCAAATCCTCCAGGTTCCTACTTTCTTCAGCGCCTCTCTGTGTCCAACGTTCTGCTCCAGGTTAGTCTGTTCACTGCTCTCCCTGCAGGCCGTGTTTCCATCCAGAAGACGGGGCCTCCAGTGTGGCCAACTCCCCAGCAAGAAAAGTCTGTATTGGCTGTCCTAAAAGGCACTAGATGATGTCATAGCCTAATTCGCATGCTTCGTGCAATCCAGCTGCAGGAGATTCTGAATCCCTCCAACGTTTTTTTCCTTTGGCTGTTAAAGCAGCACAGAGAGTTTGGATATCTGGGAGGAAGAAAGGTGGAGATTTGAAGAGTTTTATTAAGAATTTTACAGAAACAAGGAAAGAAAATACACATAATTCAGCTATGTAGTTCCACACTGCATAACAAACGGTGAAATTATTGCTGCATTAGCTGTTTGCCTTCCAGCAGTAACAAATAAAAATAAAAAACATGAAGAAGAAGAAAGAAGCAGTGCAAAGACACACGGAGACTGGATGTAGATCAAAAATTCAGTTATTTCGTGCATCGGTTAAAATTTATGATCATGATTTAATTTTACAATCTAGGGCGAGATTAGCAGTTTTTTTCAGCACGCACAAGTGTACTACTACAGGCCCAACCGTTAAGAAAGAGGCTTAATGCTACGTTCACACCGGACGCAGCAAGCGCGACAGAAGCAGCGAGTTTACATGCAAAGTCAATGGTTGACGCGCGTCAAGGTGCAGCAAAAAGTCCCGCTACGCGTTTTGAGCAGCAGGCGCAGCGCGTCTGAGCAGCTGAAGCAGCGCGTCGGGCGCGTTTAAGCGTTTAAGCAACTTTTGCTGCTCGACGCACCGCGTCAACCAATCAGAAGAGCTGATCCGGGAGCTGGCTGTGAGAGAGACACAGCGCTGATGATCAGAGCACTATGATCACTCCTCTGAAACAGTTTATTGACACATAATTTAACTTAAAATTCAGGAATCTGCCGGCAGAATATGTGCGCTTTTATTATTCTGGTGCCTGCAGATCGGATTATTTAGATGAAAAACACCTACCAGCTGCAGCGGTGAACCGCGAGGAGGCGACCCGGCCAGAGGCTGCTGATGAAGGGATTCCTACTGTCGGTGCACCGCCGGTATGTGGGGGTCTTAGCGGCTCCTGCTTCAGCCGCGCATCAGAACTAACTGGTACAAGCAGCAAAAATGAAGCAGCAGGCGCGATTTTGCTGCATCCAGTGTGAACGTAGCATAAGATCCACTAGATCAGGTGGACAGAGTTTGGTGCTTTTATGTTGCAAAAGTCACTAGATTTGGTGCTAGGTGCTTTTTGGAAATAAAGGTGCTAAAAGGGTCAAAAATGGTTTTAGATTTAGCGACGAACGTCCTAAGTTGGCAACACTGGTGGCCTCAGAGCTAGGCTAACGTTAGCATGTTTGCTCAGTGTTTTGATAGGACTCATTCATCACTGGGGTTGTAGCATATTTCAGTGCAGTCCAGTTAGTGGTCAGAGTGTGAAGGAAGGTCTGATTCTCAGAGACTCAGGGCTAAGATGCAGCCGACAGTGTGAATCACAGGGAGCCTCTGAATGCAGCGTTTCTCTCCCAGCCTCCACCTGTCAGACGGTTTAGATTCAGAGCAGAATATCTGGATCCACTCAGCTTAATAAAGTCTGAGAACTAGAGGACGGCTTTATAGGCCATGCTAAATGTAACGAGCTACGACTGTAACAGGACTGGATGCATGAAATGCGCTGCAGGTGAGATGTTCACGGACCGTAGGTTCGTCAGACATTCCTGATTTCTACAAAACAATCTGGATCCCAGGAGTCAACCAGGACATTTGACTGATAAATACATTCTTTAAGCTTATATTAAATTGTTTTTTTCTAAAGTTCATTTTTTTCTTTTTTTAGAGATATGAATATTTAAATCATAATGGATAATTTAACATGAAATTTAAAACATTTTCTATATTTAGAATTAGATAATTGTGTAGCTTATTTAATGCAAATTTTTTACTAACAGTGGCAGACTTTTTATAATTGTTATATTTTCTACACTTGGCATTAAGATGTGGTTTTATGATATGAAATAAAAAACAAACAATTTTATCTTGAACTGAAGTTTCTTCATTTAATTAATCCCAGTCAAAATGGGTGAGTTCAATATCAGAGGAGTTTTTTTGAATGGAGTAAAGTGAAGGAAGCTGTCGGTGGTTTGGCCCCTGCAGCTTTCCACACTAATGCAGATTTGCTCCGTGCTCCTGACCGTCCTGTTCCTGATCCGGGTTCTTTTAACAGCGGCTGCGTCCTCTGAAGGCCAGATTCCTCCGCTGATGACATCATAGAGCAGCTCCGAGGTCAGGACTGATTGGAAGACTCCTCGTTATGCGGCCGACAAATTCAGCCTTCTATTCACCCATTTTGAAGGACAGGTGCGCTGTATCCTCCGTAGCCTTGGATATCCCATGATTCATTGCGAGTCCAAGCAAGCCAGCTGCTCCGTGCACAGAGGAAAAAGGAAAATGGCGCCAAATAGTGGTGAATATTGGAAGTGCAGTTTAATATAGTCTGTGAATAGTTCTGTCTGAAATGAATGAAAATAGTTGTTTTAATGGTTATTGAGTCAGATATGTGGCCGTAATGTTTGGTTTATTGAAAGGTTTTATCTGTTCAGTGTTAATTTCGTCAGTTTTTTTTTTTGTCTTAGTCACAATGACAAAAACAAATTTTAGTCATTTTAGTCAACACTGTCAACAATACTTCTCCACACACTGCTTCTCTTTTTCTCTATTTTATTTATATAACACTGTACAGAATAGAACGTCACTCACTGATTCTCTTTTTAACATATATCCCACTGCACAC
>NW_015150890.1:466368-469139 GCF_000732505.1 Cyprinodon variegatus
TCCATTCTTTTCCTGCTTTGTGCTTCAACTGTCACGGTTGCTAGGCGACAGAGCATACGGGCGGTGAAAGCCCAAGAAGGATGGACCTGTTTGGCAAAACTCTTATTTTGACGGACCTCTAAGGACCCAATCCAGGTAGACTGGGTCCTCAGAGGACGCAGCCTCTGAAATCAAAGGCACCCTGCGTCTAGTGGTATCTTGTACTGGTTTCTTGGTCGTGTGGAACAGGAAGGAGAAGTTTAGAGGTTATCAGTCTGACACGATTAACCAAGGCTGCTACAGCTTAGGGGAATAATTCACCCTCATCTGCCTGCATTTGGATCTACACAGGAAGACGGTGATCTGTGACTTCCTCCTGCTCTCACCTGATGTTTCCTGCCCTCAGCAGACGGTGTGGTGATGGATCAGTGGGAGCTCAGCAGAGCCGTTCCAGTAGAGGAGCCAGGAGGTCAGCCTTCACTCCTCCACTAAGCCTGATTAATCGTTTCCTCGAAAGTGTGTTGTGCTTCGCTCGTCGCGCCACAGTGAAGCACAACACGCCGTTTCGCCTCTAATCTGAGCCTGTTGGGTTTGATGAGTGAAACAAGATGCAGAATGGGAAGAGGAGGGAGGGATCTGCCATCTGTCTGGTTTAGGGACCACGGGCCAGAGCCTGCCAGGAGTTCAATCTAAAAAAAATCCCCACATCTCAGTCAGCTTCTGACGCTGCTGCAGCAGCTTGGATTAAATAAAGCAGACCTGCTGGTCAAAGCATGAGAAAGGAAAACACAGGCCTCCGGTGCAGCTCCATCTGACAGAGCGCTGCTCGGTGGAGCCTGTTTTTATTTGTGCAGCGTAGTGCCGCAGGGATTAGCCTTCATTCGTCTCCTTTTAGTGAAGACCATATGTTTGAACATGAAGCCCTGAGCTGCTCTGCGCTGCTCACACAACCTGCAGTCATAAAGCCAGGCGGTCTCCACTGCGTGTCCGCTTGTCTTGTTAGTGCTCACACACATGGAGAAGGAACATGGCCACTGGGACTTTTGCATCACAGAGTTTAGTCTATGCCAAAGGACCAGCTTTATATATAGCATGTCTGCAAACCAGTGAGCCGTGTCAGATGCAGCCTGAAACCATCTGCACCACTCCAACACGTGCAGATGTAGCTCTGCAGCATGTCTTTCTTCTGGGCAGCTTGTCTTAATGAACGACGAGCTGACGCCGCTTTACTGGTTTTATAAAACGATTGGCACACCTAAACCTTCTTCACACTGTAGCCACAACCCTTAGTGATTTATGATGTTTGAAATGTTCAGTGAAAAAGACAGAAACGGTGATTCAAAATGGAGAAAAAGACACAAATTAATGCAGGTTGGATGGAAAATGTCTGCTAGTCTTTAACCCTTTCATGTGTTGTCATCAAATGTCGATTGTGTGACTGGAACTACTCCCCTCGAAAGGCCCACACCTCCGGCAGACCTTTTAAAAGGGACAACTTCCTGTTCAACTTCCTGTTGCTGGCAGCCTACAGCTGGTTAAAGCTAGACTCTAAGCGCTTTCCAGCTGAAGGCTACTCTAAAGTAAAGTAGTAGTAGGTATTTTTGCATCGGATTAATTCAAATCTGTCTGAGAGCTGCTGCAGGACGAACGGACTGGACCGGGACCGGACCAGATGAAGATCTGAACCAAGGCGAAAGCCTTCACTCCACCGAGCCAAAACATTAACATCCATCGTTCCCCCAAACATCTGATGCTGAATAAGTGCTGTGCTTATGTGAACTTTTTAGAATAGATTAGTAGAATAGTTGTGTTGGTGTTGTATTTGAAATAAGCTTTCTGATTAAACTGAATGCTAACCCTCACTGTACAGACTGAACGAGCCACGTGTGTCTGAAGCTAACGCTCACTGGACTGGCTGGCATCGTTAGCTTATACCGGACACGTTGCAGAGGCCGCATCATGAGCTAACCTTTCCTTTGTTTCAGCTGGACCCGCCTGGACCAGACACCCTGGAAAGAACTGCAGCATAATGCCACAAAACATATGGAGAGTTATTTTGATGATTATTTCTTAATTAAAAATAAACCAAAAAAAAAAGAAAAAGAAAACAGGCGAGTCTTGGTTCTCCTCACACTTTCATTATGGAATAGAGGTTGGATCTATTAGAAGCCCTTGGGGAGCAGTGGGCTGCTATTGTACGACGTTAAGTGTAGGAGTTAAGGGTCTTGCACAGGGACCCAGAGTGGCAGTCTGTGGGAGTGGGGCTTAAACTGAGAACCTCAGGATTCCAAGCTCTATGCCCTAACCACTAGGCCGCCACTCCTCCCAAAGCAGGCATTAGCATGAATGGTCTTGCCTAAGGACCCACACTGGCAGCTCAATCCCCCAGCTGGGATAGGAACCCAGGCTTCCTGTTTGCAGGACGGCTGACTGACCACTTGAGCTAGCCACGTGTCTGTTTCAATGTACAACACACATTAATGTCAGCAACTAAAACCTTAATAAAACTATAAATTACTAATAATATCTACTCTGAGTTTCTCACATCTGTGGAACTTCAGATTCAGTCCTAAGGGCAGTGGTGTAGTCCAGGTTATACATGGCTATGCAGCGTATACCCACTTATTTTTCAATCAGCATTGCGTATACCCAGTTCTAAATCCCCATGATCTGCATTGTTACGCAGAATATCTGTGTCAAATTTCCCTTTTTTTCCTAGGATAGTAAAGCTATCACCTGCACTACACCTCGATGTCCACTCTGTATTTATATAGACATACATATATACAGGT
>NW_015150890.1:469193-470809 GCF_000732505.1 Cyprinodon variegatus
CTTTAGATCAAATTGCCCCTTTTAAGACAAAAAATGCTGCCCATACACAGATGTGTCCTTGGAATCAATGAACGTATTCTGGACTTTAGAAGGCTGTGCCGCAGAACCGAACGTCTGTGGAAGTCCACAAGACTTGAGGTCCACAGACTTTATCTTAAAGACCTCATTTTTTCTTTGAACGAAATGCTGAAAGAAGCAAGATCTAAGTACTTTCAGCATTTGATTGCATCTAATAAAGGAAACCCGAAGGTGTTGTTTGACACCATAAACTCCCTTGTGTCCCATGCTAGTCCTGCTACCTCTGTGCTTTGCCAAGCAGATAGCAACAACTTCCTTTACTTTTTTACTGAAAAGGTCAGAAACATCAAGACTAAAATCCAACCTTCTTCTTACTCTCTCTCAGCTAGTGTTGCATTGCCCTCACAAGCCTGGTCTTCATTTAAATCAGTGTCCTTGGCAGACATTGCTGAATTATCTGCTAAAATGACCCCCACCGCTAATTTGTTTGATGTCTTCCCCTCCAAGCTTTTTGGAAATGTCTTTGACTCAGTCGGACCATGGGTCACCAGACTGTTCAATATGTCCTTGTCTTCTGGTGTGTTCCCCAGCTCCTTTAAACATGCCATAATAGAGCCAAGACTTAAGAAGCCCAGTCTGGACCAGTCAGAACTTTAGAATTTTCGGCCAATATCTAAGCTCCCTTTTTTGGGTAAAATGCTGGAAAAAGTGGTAGCTAACCAACTGACATCCTTCCTTCAGACCCATAACATCTACGACAAGTTTCAGTCAGGGTTTCGGAAACACCACTCTACTGAAACAGCCCTGCTGAAAGTGTCTAGTGATATATTGATGTCTGCAGACTCTGGAAGCTGTACGGCACTGGTCCTGTTAGACCTGTCTGCAGCTTTTGATACGGTCGACGACTCCATCTTGATAAACCGGCTGCGGGATTGGGTGGGAATGACAGGTCCAGTTTTGGAGTGGTTTACTTCCTACTTAGCTGGTAGGAGCTTCAGTGTGGCAGTCAATGACATGATGTCTGAGCGGGGAGATCTCCAGTATGGTGTTCCACAGGGCTCAGTCCTGGGACCACTTCTCTTCTTACTTTATCTCCTCCCTCTTGGCCAGATTATCCAGCAGCACAGTGATGTAGCATATCATCTTTTTGCTGACGACATACAGCTGTACTGCTCCTTTAAAACCTCAGAGGTCCACAAATTACACTCTCTGATGAACTGTCTGTCCCGGATTCAGCAGTGGTTAAACGACAACTATCTCGCACTGAATACTGAACAGACAGTTCATCAGAGAGTGTAATTTGTGGACCTCTGAGGTTTTAAAGGAGCAGTGCAGCTGTATGTCGTCAGCAAAAAGATGATATGCTACATCACTGTGCTGCTGGATAATCTGGCCAAGAGGGAGGAGATAAAGTAAGAAGAGAAGTGGTCCCAAGACTGAGCCCTGTGGAACACCATACTGGAGATCTCCCCGCTCAGACATCATGTCATTGACTGCCACACTGAAGCTCCTACCAGCTAAGTAGGAAGTAAACCACTCCAAAACTGGACCTGTCATTCCCACCCAATCCCGCAGCCGGTTTATCATGATGGAATGGT
>NW_015150890.1:473940-474981 GCF_000732505.1 Cyprinodon variegatus
CTCATTCACTCATTCCTCTCTTCATTCTGTCAATTTGGTCAATCCCTGAAATGACCAAACTATAACAACTTAACATTTCATCAGCATTTATTTTCTATAAAGCAATCATGCAGATTAACGGATGAGCAAACATGATATTTCTAAAATAGTGCATAAAGCCATTGATAAAATCCTCATGAAATCTTGGTGCGTTTGCATTCAACCCTTTTTACTCGGACACCCTGAAGTAAAAAGTCGTCAGTTCTTTCAGAAGTCTTCCAGATAGAGTCTGGGTGTGTTTGATTTAAACTGTCTAACTGCAGCTGATCTGTGGAGGTTTGTTAGAAAACATTAAATAAGACAAACGAACATCGCAGATGAATAAGAGAGAAGGTCGTAGAAAGGTTTAATGGATGTTTATGTCCATTATGTCTCTAGTCCAGACTTTAAACTGCATTCATGGTCTGAAAACCAAGGAGTAAATCTACCAGGACAGAGTCGTCTATCTATACTGACAGCTGGGTCAAGGAGGCATTAATCAGAGAAGCAGCCGACCGTCTATGTAACTCTTGAGAACCTGCAGAGATCCACCGTTCAAATTCAGTCGACAATCTGTTGCCTGATATGAAAATTATTGATCAAGTCAGACAGAGTTTGGGTTATTTAATGTAGATGTTTCACATTTTACATCACTCTCTCATCCAGTTTAAAACGGCCTTCTAGAGTTCCTCCGTAACATAGACGCTCAGCAAAGCAAACTGAAAGTTTTAGTTTTTATATATTTATGATTGATTTTATAAGCACTTTTAATTGTAAAGACATTTTCCTCTTCTTGCCTCTGTGGATGTTAAAACGCTCAAAATAGTTTCTATGGATTATTTTCATTGTGAGCATCCAGTTCCTCCATTCTAGTTTATTACACTCCAGAAAAGGGAGATTTAAGGAAGAGAAGTTTAGAGAATCACAGAATGAGAAGGAGGTTCACTGATGGTCCACCATGTTAGGACCAGCTTTCAGTCCCCATAAGGCCTGTTGGTTTTTAGAAGGTCAGTAAATATAAGA
>NW_015150890.1:476515-479922 GCF_000732505.1 Cyprinodon variegatus
AACCAGCCAGCCATCCAACCAACCAACCAACAAACCAGCCAGCCAACCAACAACTAGCCAACTAACCAAACAGCCAGCCAACCAACAACTAGCCAACTAACTAACTAGCCAACCAACTAGCCAACCAACCAACCAGCCAACCAACCAACTAGCCAACTGACCAACCAACCAACTAGCCAACCAACCAACTAGCCAAATAACCAACCAACTAACCAACCAACCACTTAGCCAACTAACAAGCCAGCCAAACAACCAACTAGCCAACTAACCAACCAACCCACCAACTAGCCAACTAGCCAACCAACCAACCAACCAACTAGCCAACTAACCAACCAACCAACTAACCAACCAACCAACTAGCCAACTGGTCAACCAACCAACCAACTAGCCAACCAACCACTTAGCCAACTAACAAGCCAGCCAAACAACCAACTAGCCAACTAACCAACCAACCCACCAACTAGCCAACTAACCAAATAACCCACCAACTAGCCAACCAACCAACCAGCCAGCCAACTAGCCAACCAACCAGCCAGCCAACTAGCCAACTAACCAACCAACCCACCAACTACCCAACTAACCAACCAGCCAACCAGCCAACCAACCAACCAGCCAGCCAGCCACTGTTCATGTGGTTGACCTCCTCCTCACCCAATGGCCAGCCTCCATGTAGATGCAGAGAGCAACTCCTGCCAGTCGTGTCTCACCTGAGAGACGTCATGGAAAAAACCAAGAAATACATTTTAAAATGGATAAAAAGTTTTTGACATGTTCAACAACTTTGTGTGCAATGAAATGAAGATTATTATCTGTATAAAAATAATTACTGTATGCAGTCTGTATAAGTATAGTTCGTTTTAGCTGACATGATTAAACCAAGTTCATAGTGATCAAAAGCAAGTCAAGTGATAATATGTGTGAATAATACTCAGTGCTTCATGATAAAATCATCAGCCAAACTGCAAAAAATTAAAATTAAAAAAAATTAAAAGTATTTTTTTCTTAAAATAAGTGCATTTATTCTTGAATAGAGGAGGAAAGGGAGACACTTTAAAAATTGAACAAGACAATTTACATTTAAATTATGAAATAACAATTACATTTTATTATTACAAGCGCCTATTATCTAATTATCTTATTTCAAATGCAAGAATACTCTATTTGCAAATCATCTTAATTACCTGATTAAAATAAAGGTAAATGCATTTAATGAAAGAGATTTTTACTTTTATTTTTATTCTGCAGTGCACTGGATTAAATGATGATGAAACTGCCACTAGGTTTCCCCCAAACCAATATTTGTTGTGAGGTTGCTGCAACTGTTGAGCAACGTCTGAATATGTTATTAGAAATGCAGACTGAGAATAACAGTAAATGCTAAATGTGTTGCTCGGGCCCCCGCAGTAATCCCCCTCCCACATTCAGCTCCTCCACGCTGGCTCAGTTTTAGCTCCTCAATGGATGCCTGACATGAGCCAAAAACCTCCCAAACATCCATCTCTGCTGTCAACCACCAAATTAACATGGAAATTGCTGCTTAACATTCTGGAATAAGGAAGCAGGGATTTAAACCCCATCTTCTTTTCCATTCTTCTCTCTTTTCCCCTCTGCTCTCTCTCAGGGGCCCAAGGCCCCTTTTCCTCCAGACCCGGTGGGTGTTGCCGCCATGACACCTGCGCGGTGAATGAGCGAGGTGATTAATGGCTCAGAGACGGAAATAAAGAGGGACTGGAGGACAGAAGGACGCAGAAAGGATGAAGGTCAGCAGCGTAAATCCTCTCATCTCCAATCTGTGTAAAACACCAATATTTTCACACGTTAACAGTGTTAAGATAAGATAGAACTTTATTGATCTATATTCACTGGTGACATCAGCTCTATAACTATAAACAGAAGGAGGTGCAAACAAAGGAAACGGTGCATAAAAAAAGCAAGTTTACAAAGTGAACAGGTAAAAAATAAAGAATAGAGATTTAACCCTTCATAGAGCAAGTTCCTGTTTTTTGATCACTCGCATCCCCCTTACAAATAGTGCCCCCCCACCCCCCAGTGAGGAGCACAAGATCTATATCCAGCCATTCAGCAATTACTGGAAATTAAGTTGGAAAAAAAGTTAACAAGTTAAGAAAAAAGGTAAAAAGCTAATTAAAAAGTTAAAAATTTAATAACCGTAGTTAACAATTATATTTAGATTAATAAACTAAAAAATGTCAGTGCTAGTTTCAGCATTAATGCTTCTAAGGTTATTTTGGACCCAAAAAAAAAAATGTGATTCTTTCACTCTCAGAGAGTTTTTCATGAATATCTTATAGAAGCACTTTTGTTATTTTTCTTATTATATTCAGGCAAGTTGGCGTTTCTTGTTATTATATTGAAATACATTTATTCCATCAAAATATCCATAGTTTTTGAATGTAACAGAGGTAATAAGGTCTTATCCTGGATTCCAATAACACTATTGGCTTGAAACTTGGATTTTGAAAGGATTTCCCTGAGCACGCTGTAAAGGGTTAAGGTTGTAGCTTAGCATTGGTGGTATGAAGCAGAAGGATGGTAATGTTGCTTTGTGCAAAGCATTGCCACATGACGGTAACTGTGAATGTGATTGTATCCGTGCTTCTGTCTTCTGAAACCTGCATGTTAGTGGAAGAGTTCAAAGTAGCTTAGAGACATAACCTCAGCAGGCACATGAGAGGCCCATCTGCTGCCCTGCAGGCATACAGTG
Organism: Cyprinodon variegatus; assembly: GCF_000732505.1. NCBI lineage: Eukaryota > Metazoa > Chordata > Actinopteri > Cyprinodontiformes > Cyprinodontidae > Cyprinodon > Cyprinodon variegatus. Next base: position 479,241 of record NW_015150890.1, read on the forward strand.
ATGCCCACAGAGGGCTTTGAAGAGAGCCAAGTTTTATCTGTAGATTCTCTCTTTAAGCACTCATCAGTGGTCAGAGAAGCCGTGCATTAGTGAGACTCTTTGATCAAAAGCTGTAATAAACCACAAAGTATCCAATCCTGCTCAAAATGAACCAACATATTCTGAACATTTCAGGATTTTTAAAGAGAATGGAAACTGAACGCTGCCTCCCGTTATTTAGTTTGGGTCCTGGAAAAACAGAGAGAGAAGGTCTCTGAAGACCCGAGGAGTCTGCATGGAGCAAACCAGACGAGTTCTTCTCTGTTGGTTTTATGACCATCCACTGCTCTATAAACCGATAGCAGAGCTTTAAAAAAAATCTTTGATACAGAGGAGGTCAGTGCAGCGATTAAACAACTGATATGGTACGACCCAATTTTCATATGTTGGTCAGAATTTAAGCTTTTTAGAAAAACAAGTGAAAAAAAAAACTATTCTATTCAGTTTATTTCTTTAGCACTAATTCACAACAGATTTCATGTCGAGGCACTTAGAGAAAATTCAATCAGATCATACAGTCAGATCTCTATAAAGTTCTTCTATCTATGTAACACCAGCTGAATGCATCCAGTTATCAACCAAACATGCATGCAGTCATAGTGGGAATAAAAAACTCATTTTTAACAGAAAGGAACCTCCATCA
>NW_015150890.1:481432-483200 GCF_000732505.1 Cyprinodon variegatus
GGAAGACCTCCTGCCTTGTTCCAGGACCAAAGCAGACTCAGCCTTAGTGACTATAGACCTGTTGCCCTGACAACCACATTATAGAAGGTCCTGGAGAGACTTGTGTTGGTTCACCTCAGCGAGCAAACCAGCAGCTATCAGGATCCCCTGCTGTTTGCTTATTGCCATGGAGATGGGGTTGATGATGTCATCATCCACCTGCTTCAACAAACCCACTGTCATTTAGACCAGGCAGCAGCACTGTGAGGATCATAGGCTTTAATTTCTCCAGATTCAATCTGACTGACTTTGAGGGAAACTCCAGCAGACTCAGGTGGAGGCATCAACAACCACCTGGATCAAAGACTACCTGACAGACAGACCACAGGCTGTTAGACTGAAGGCTCAGCTGGCTGATCCAGCAGCATAGGAGCACCACAGGGGACGGTACTCTCTCCATTCCTTTTTTTCTCTGTTCACCTCTGACTTCCAGGACCAGACAGAGTCCTGTCATCCACAGAAATACTGGGATGACTCTGCAGTTATGGGAGCATCAAAGATGGAGCAGAAGCTGAGGACAGAGAGCCGGGGAAGCGCTTTGTGGCATGGTGTGGAAACAATCATCTGATCCTGAAGGTCAACAAAACAAGGAGATGATTGGAGATTTCAGAAGAAACAGGAACAAGTTGAATCCTGTTAACATCCTGGGAGAAGAAGTGAAGGAGGTGGAGGAGTAGAAATGCCTTGGTGTTCATCTGGACAACAACCTGGACTGGAGACACAACCAGGAAGCCGTCTCCGAGAAGGGACAGAGCAGACTGGACTTCCGGAGGAAGCTTAGGTCGTTCAGATGCTGCAGATCTTCTATCAGTCTGCTGAGGAGAATCTGATCTCATAATCATCATCATCATCAAACAGTGAGCATCCTCTTCATCAGACTGTTAACGTCTGATTACTGTTGACTGTTAAAAAAAGAGACGTTTTTGGAGTCCATTGATTGTGTGGTTGAGGACATATTCACTAAACAATCATCTCATCCTCATCATTAGTTTAGTTTCATCTTGACAGTGAAGAAGAAGGTTTGGCCAACATGTTCATCCCTGCTGGAGACAGACTTGCTGTTGTAGCTGCAATGAGAGCAGCTTTCAATACTTCCTCAGGGCTCTGACTAATAAATACCTGCTGCAATTCTCAGATCAGCTTAACAGAGACTCAGAGAAGGAATTGTTTTTATGGGATAGTGCCTGCTGCTCCCTGGATCACTGAGCTCCTCGTAAACAAACAAAGCCTCCGTCTTACAGTGTGTGGAGCTCAGTGTGTGCAGAGGTGACTGTAGGCCGTTGAGTTGTTGTATGATGAGACGCAGCGAGCATCAGCAGAGCACCTGAGGGTAATCCGTGCTTCATAGTGGGTGGAGGGAGTGTGCTGAGCGCTCTCACAGCACAACGCTCCACCAGTTTCATGCTCCTCAGGGCATGCAGCTCCAACCCAGATGGGATGTGATGTGGAGTCACAGCAGAATGTGAGCAATAAGCAAACAAAGGTTCAGCAGAAACACGACTTTATGTCTGACTGCTGGACGCTGGAGCTGAAAACCATGAAACGTTCATTTGTAACTGAAGCAGATTTATCTTTCAATCAACTGTGGTTGGGATCCTCATCAGCTTAACTTTGACCCTTACAGGCTCCTGTAGCTACTTGTTTTTATCTAGATGTTTGAAAGAAATGAAAAAGAGAGATCATATCTCTCCTATCCTGGCTCCTCTTCATTGGCTTCCTGTTAAATCCA
>NW_015150890.1:484481-486664 GCF_000732505.1 Cyprinodon variegatus
GAGCCATTCTAACTAGAAGCTTTATCAAAAAGGAAAGTTTTAAAGTTTTAGAAGTTTTCTTTTTATCCCTAATAAAATAAACACCCCCTCTCACTTAGACACTGTGTAGCCTTGCAGCTTGAGGCCTGAATGAATGAAACTCACAAATCTGTTTATATATATTTACATAAAAAGATGTAAAATGGAAATAAAAGCCACAAACTTTATGAGGGAACGTTTCTATGAAAACTTTGTTTCTTTGACATTCAATCAATGATTTTTAAGGACAATGAAAACGAATACTGTGTTAATGGTTATGATGAGAAGCCTAGATAATAAGGCAGTTGTCCTTAAGAAACAAGGCTGCAGCCACTGAAATAGAAATGAACTGTGATTGAATTTATTCTAAATTGTAATTCCACAAACAAAGTGTTCGATATAACAGCTTTTTCTTGTTCCTGCAGGCTGAATGTTTAGGGTCACCAGATGCAGTGACATTTATCCAGGAAGGTAAACATCAACTGATTCTCAGCCATGCATTGATGGTCTCAGTGTGTTAAAGCAGGAACAATATTGCTTTTTGTGTTTAATATTTTTCGATAATCTTAATGTTCTTTTATTATTATTTGAAGTTGTACAGGAGAAAAGTGCAGGTTTTTCATTTCTTCCTGTTGCCATGGTGGTTCATGCTTTCTGCACGTGGTTCTTCTTATGATGCTGCGCTCAACCTGAAGCTCCACTGATTCATATCATCTGCTCTGAAACTGAAAATCCTGAATATCACAAAGCCAAATAAGTTTACTCAATAAGCTGCAGCCACTTTCTGGAAATGATGAACATTTCACATCAACTAAAAATGTTCAGTAGTTATTTTACCTCCTCTACATTCTTTGATCTGATTTGTAGAAGAGAAACTGAATTTAGATGATCATTGGCTGCTTTATTTAACTTTTCCTAATAAGCAAAAATAAATTTTTTCCATGTTTGTTAAAAAGATTCTTTCCCCTTTAGTCATATTCAGCAAATCAGAATTTGAAGGTAATATCCTGGTGTTAATGTTGAGGTTTTTCGATTTAATGGGAGCAGAAAGGAGACGTAGATACAGGTGTGGCTGAATCAGGTGGCTGAGCGCCAGCGATTAGCCAATCAGGGTTTCCTCTACCTGGGCACTGATCGGTGGCGAGTTCTGGTTAGTTTATGATGGGCTCCATTGTTCCACATCAGTCCTGAAAACTGATTAAAAACAAATTGAGTTTGTTTCTGATGCAGTTCTTGGTTAAACGAATCAAACTTTTAAATCCTGTTTCCTCCAAACAGGGACGTGCACAGATATCCTCTAGGTGGCACTAGAGCACCTGCCCTTTTCCACTCTGGACAAAAAAAGTTCTCTCCTGAAATCGTTTTGTGTTTTTTTTTTTTTTTTTTTGTCTTTGGCCCAAAATAGCATTTATGAATTTAAAAGCCCATCAATCCCAGAGGCTAGATTTTTGTAATTTCACTCCATGGGACGTGTAGCTCCGCCTCCATAGAGCGTTGTCCTGGTGAAGGTCCAGCTAACTGTCCAGGTAACTAAACAAGAATATTAACAATAAAAAAATGCAACTCTTTGATTAAATTAGAAAAAGAAAATAATTTAAACCATATCATAGCTGTAATTATTGATTTGCTGTAATAGTTCCTGTCAGGGACTCCATGATGACATCTACTGGAAACTACAGCAGACAGGTTACCTTTTGCCCCTTAAACCTTTCATAAGGCCAAATGATCATAATTCATAAAAATAACTTTAATAAAGTTCTTTTCAGTTAAAGTGGGGCGTGTAGATGAAGTTGCATTTTCAATTTTTGTGTTAATTGAAATCTTAGACTACAAATAATGATTTTCTGAAAAAACTGTATTTGTCTCTAATCTGAGCGGGAAAATAAGATCATCTGTCAGTGGGATGAAGGTTTTTAACCTTAAAATAAGATTATTACAAATTAAGCACTTGAAATAGAGATAATAGAGTTGTTTTTTATATTTTAAGTGTAATCTGCAAATTGTCATTCAGTAGTAGACATTCAACATTTCCCCACTTTCCTTGATGGGTTCTTGGTTGGTCCTTGTCTGGTCTTTGGTTGGTCCTTGTCTGGTCTTTGGTTGACCCTTGGTTGGTCCTTGTCTGGTCCTTGGTTGGTCTTTGTCTAGTCCTTGGTTGGTCCTTG
>NW_015150890.1:487916-488442 GCF_000732505.1 Cyprinodon variegatus
TTGGTTGGTCCTTGTCTAGTCCTTGGCTGGTCCTTGGTTGGTCCTTGTCTAGTCCTTGTCTTGTCCTTGGCTGGTCCTTGGTTGGTCCTTGGTTGGTCCTTGTCTAGTCCTTGGCTGGTCCTTGGTTGGTCCTTGGTTGGTCCTTGTCTAGTCCTTGTCTGGTCCTTGGCTGGTCCTTGGTTGGTCCTTGGTTGGTCCTTGTCTGGTCTTTGGTTGGTCCTTGTCTGGTCCTTGTCTGGTCTTTGGCTGTTCCTTGGTTGGTCATTGTCTGGTCCTTTGTTGGTCCTTGTCTAGTCCTTGGCTGGTCCTTGGTTGGTCCTTGTCTGGTCCTTGGTTGGTTGTTGTCTGGTCTTTGGCTGTTCCTTGGTTGGTCCTCGTCTGGTCCTTGTCTAGTCATTGTCTGTTCCTTGGTTGGTCCTTGGTTGGTTGTTGTCTGGTCTTTGGCTGTTCCTTGGTTGGTCCTTGTCTGGTCCTTGGTTGGTTGTTGTCTGGTCTTTGGCTGTTCCTTGGTTGGTCCTTGTCTGGT
>NW_015150890.1:492698-507567 GCF_000732505.1 Cyprinodon variegatus
TGGTCCTTGGTTGGTTGTTGTCTGGTCTTTGGCTGTTCCTTGGTTGGTCCTTGTCTAGTCATTGGTTGGTCATTGTCTGGTCCTTGGTTGGTCCTTGGCTGGTCCTTGGTTGGTCCTTGTCTAGTCCTTGGCTGGTCCTTGTCTTGTCCTTGGTTGGTCCTTGTCTAGTCCTTGGTTGGTCCTTGTCTGGTCCTTGGTTGGTCCTTGTCTGGTCTTTGGTTGGTCCTTGGTTGGTCCTTGGTTGGTCATTGTCTGGTCCCCTACAATTCCTTTTAAACATCAATCTTTGTACTAAAATATTCTTTCTGTCATGATTTGTGGACATTAAAATCTAAAGGGAAGCATCATCTCCTGGCCAGACCCTGTAATTTAGTGAAAGAGTGGAGTCAGAGTAAAAAAATATGCATGACCAGGGAAAGGCCAGTGGCTGGAAGCTGTAGGGGATTTTGCTGGGATTTGCAGGGAAGGGGGCTGCTATCCGGCTGACTGGGAAGGTCCATTTTCAATGGCTGCTACTGTATCTGCTTAAATTACTGATAATTACACTTAATTTAAGAAATTGTTAGTTATTTCTAGATGTTTTTTGCATCGTGGCTCAAAGAATAACACAGACTATCATCAGCAAATGTAGATTTATTGTACATTTACAAAACAACAAGAGTACAAAAAGTCAGCGAACAGACATTTTTTTTTGTTTTCAAAGGAGTTTATGAAAAATTCTTTTCAGAACTGCAGCAAACAGTCTCTCAGCTGTATAAAGGGGGAGGGGGGGTACAATCAAACTTTCATAAAGCCTGTCAGTCAGCCAGCGAAGGCTGCAGAGGAACCAGACGAAGGACACTGGACGGACGCCGTGACGCAGGGCATCCCTCAGGGATGTTTTTGGCTTTTCCACCTCTCCTCAACCAGCAAACAAACTTTGTGCTTCTTAGTTTCTGTTGTTCTGTGCAACAGTAGTTAATGCTTTCCCTAAAGGTTTACATGGCGACAAAGAGTTGGCACATTCAAGAAGACATTTTCCATTATAACAGACGTTTTTTATCCTTTGAGTTTTGTTTTTTTTGATCATCATAAATACAATATAGGTCTCTCTCCCTGTATCCAGAGCTCACAACAGAACAGTACAGACAGGTATTTACAAAGTAAGCAGGGTGAGTGAACTCCAACTCATAAATAACTCTAATAGCAAAGGTCAGTTATTCTTCTTTCACAGCAGTAAGTGTAGCTTGTTGAACACGGCGAGCTTCTCCTCGCCGTCAGAGGATGGGGGGGGCTGATGGGGCTCCTTATCTCATTTCCTGAAACAGATAAAAAAAACAGTGTTTAAGTTTTTTTAGTAATGAACCACAAACTCAATTTGAGACACAGCTTTAAAAACTGCAGCATCTCCAATTCTATTCAGTTTATTTCTATAGAGCCAATTCACATCATGTCATCTCAGGTCACTTTCACCAGATCATCCAGATTGATTCAAAGTTTTCTATCTAAGGAAAACCAGTTGATTGCATCGACTCATTGACTCTTCAGCAATCCCTCACACTAAGCACGCTTGTAGCGACAGTGGAGAGGAAAAACAGGAAGAAACCTCCAGCAGAACCAGAACCAGCCTCTTTGACTCTGATGGATGGGTGACGGTTTGTTTCCTTTATTGTCTGTATTCCGTATAGTCAGTTGAAATAATTTATAAAGTTGCCTTTCAGTTGTGTTCAGGGTTGTTTCCATGACAACGGAGGACTGAGACTTAACCAGCCTGACTTTGATGACGGCTTCAAATGTCCAACAGGATTGGTTCCCAGTCAATAAAAAACTGCTTCCAGTGACCAGTGTGGGGGCTCAGCCATCAGCAGACTGGGTCAAAGGTCAGGAGCGAACAGGGAGAAAGGCTCCCTGAGGAAGAGGGAACCTGATCTCATAGCTGCAGAGAAATGTGCTTTCAGGTCCATGGGGGGGTGGGGGTCATTGTTAGAGAAATAGACACAGATAGACCCCGCGTCATGGGGTAAGAGGCGTGCTGATAGAGCCGCCATCTTAAGTCAAGGACCAAATTGCTGTCAGAGTCAATACCCATCAACTGAGGCTAACACTAGTTTATAGAACAGAATGGTGGCAGTGTTGGCCCGTTTAGATCAGCTTGTGCTCTCAGAAGGTTGCCAGTATCTGGTTATATCCCCACAGCCTGTACTCTGGGTCTATGAGCAGAACCCTTAACCCCACTCTGCTCCCCGGGCGCCGCACAATGGCAGCCACCGCTCCCCAAGGAGATGGGTTAAATGCAGAGAGGGAATTTCTCCTTCTGAGACCATTACAGTTCAATTATAGATCATATTACATCAAAATGCTGAAAAATACAGATACATAAATAAATAAATATATATATATATATATTTATATATTGTAAATATAATGTGAAAATATATAAGTATAAAACTTTGTGTTTATCATATTAATTTGTATTTGCAAAATATATAACTTTGCATAAACCTCATCCAGTGAGTTCAGTTTAAATAGTTTTTTAATGTGAATTAATCCGTGTAATCGACCTGAAAGCTCATTTTAAAAAGCTTTTTTTTTTTTTTTACTGGTTGTAACATGAAAGAGATTATTGTAATATTATCATTGACTCGTCTTTCATGTGAGTAAAATGAGATCTGAGGCGCCTACTGTTCATTCTGACAGCAGCTGTCTGTGGTCTGACCCAAGATGGCCGCCTGTTATGTTATTGCAGAGCAGACTGAGGAGAAGGTGGATCTGAGTTTAACACCTCCATCGAGACAGATTTGATTTTCAAACCGTTTTTTTCTTTCTTTCCAACAGGAGGGAGAGACGCTGTGCGGCGTGACGCTCCCTACCTCGCTGTGTTTCCTGGGGGGGGCGAGGCCCCGGGAGCCGCTGGAGCCTCTGGAGGAGGAGCTTCCCGTGGTGGAGCAGTTACTCCTGGACAGGTAGCCGCTGCGACTGCTGTAGGCCGCCACCTCTTCATCTGGTGAGGAAGAGGAGGGAGAGAACAGAATGAGACGGAGCCAAACCTTGGAGCGGCCAGTGGGCGGGGCTGCTGCTTACTGTCGCCGTGATTTGGTCCCGATCGGTTCCGCTGGCTGCTGTATTCGCTCCTCTCCAGGGAGGAGCGGCTGCTGGTCGGCAGGCTGCTGGGCTCCCCAGGGGGGGGCTCCGGGGGCGGGGGGAGGTCTAAACCACAGAGGAGACAAACCTTTCAGTTAGAAAACCATCTGCTGACATCACAGGGCGTCCAACATCTGAGGTTTCCTCCTTCCTGTGAACTTTCCCGCTCCCCCCCTCCCTCTGGGTGTTACCTCCTTGCAGCTCCCTCCTGTACGCCGACGTCTTGGTCACCTTCTTCTTCACTCTGGACTTCTGGTTGGGAGGAGTGCAGGTCTCTGCTGGAGACGAGCGGCTGTGCACTGCGGCAGAAACGTGACATCAGTTAACCCTCAGAAATGAGGCGCGCTGCGTGTCGGCGCCGCCAGGAGCTGGACTTTACCAGGCGTCGAAGCTCTCTCCTCGTTCCCCGTCGTCCCCTGGCTGTGGAGGCAGCAGTGGGCGGGGCTTTGGACCTGCAGCGCGCCGGCGTCTGTGAGGCCGAGGTTCTGCTGGCTGGACTGGGCGAGCGGCGGCGCCGGCACCGGGCCGCAGGGCGGGCGCCTGCTGAGGGAAGGAAGGGGAATCAGAGCTACATCAGCATCCCACTCCTCCTCTATCGGTTCTAACCGGCTCTGATTCGAACAATCGCTCCATGAAGGTCGTGATACATGTGATCAGAGATGCTCTGGAATAAAAATCTAAATCTAATCTGAAAGGAATGAGCGCTGAGGGACCAACAGAGGAAGCTTCTCTGCTCCAAACGGATCAAAGTTCTGCCTGTCGTTGGGTTGTCCTCCATCTGCAGCATTTAGATGTTCTGTCCTTATCAGCAGAGCAGCTGCTCATGGTTCTGGTCCAAAAAGCTGCTGCACTGCAAAAACCATTTACAAATAAGCAAACGTTTCTTAAATTAAGTGTATTTCCCCTTAAATTGAGCTGGTAAATAACAAAACCTGCCAATGGAAAAGATAAAAATAAGATAAGTAGATAAAATGAACTTAAAATAAGACAATGCAATTGTTTATTTCTTATTTTAAATGTAAATTGTCTCACTTTCCTCCTCAATTCAAGAAAAAATACATTTATTTTAAGAAAAAATGACTTATTGAAAGTGACATTTTTTGCAGTGTGAAGAAGAGGAGCCAAGAGGGTCAACATAGAAACGGGTCGAAGGAATTCTGATGATTTTAAACTTTGGATTAAATTAAAACATGAATTGTTCTGATACTTTAAACTGGAACCAATCAAATGTGAGAAATGTTCAAAAGTTCGTCTTCATCGACGTTTAAAGGATCCATTTTTTTTCCCACTCAGCAAAACACACTGCAAAAAATGTAAATCTAAATAAGTCATTTTTTCTTAAAATTAATGCATTTTTTTCTTGAATTGAGGAGGTAAGTGAAACACTCTGATAATGGAACATGATAATTTACATTAAATAAAAGAAAAAAGCAACTGCAGCCTCTTATTCTAAGTGCATGTGCTCTAATTATCTTATTTTAAGGGTAAAAAGACTCATTCTATTGGAAGATCATCTAATTTTTCTAGACAAATTAAGGCTAAATACACTTAATTTAATGAATCTTTTACTCGTTTTTGCAGTGAAGCTTGTGTTCTAGAAGGTTCCTGCTCTGCTCCTCGATTGTGACATTAAACCTGCAGACAGCGCCAGGACCGCGGCGATCAACTGAACTGTTTCTGGTTTTATTGGAGGGACAGAAAAACGCGTCTCCCTACGGAGAATGAGCCTGTGGACCCACCGTGATGGCGGCTGGTCACCGGGGGCTCCCGCCTCCTCCTGGGGGGAGGGGGTGAGGGTGGCGGTGGAGCGGTGGCTGTAGGAGGTGGCAGGAGAAGACGTGATGTTCCTCTGGTCTTCACAGCCTTCCATCAGGTAGGTCCTCTCAGGAAGGGGGGGGCACCACTCCTCCTCTGAGCTGCATGGAGAGACCAGCCTGATGTTAGAGAGCAGATCAACCTGTTCTGTGGGGCCACAGGCCAAGCAGCAGGGGGCGGAGCTTCTGCTCCGCTTGTCTTTAACCTCCAAGCTAAAGGACGGCAGTGATTGGCCGAGGCTGAGAGCATCACTGTGAGAGGAGGTCTGAGGTCTGCCTCACCCGCCATCCATGTCATCGTCCTGCGGCAGCTGGCTGTCTGGCTCGCACTGCTCCAGCTCTACGATGGGTGGAGGTGGGGGCAACGCCTCCATCCAGGTCAGAGACGGGGTCTTCACAGCCTTCCCCATCGCCTTCTGCTTCGGTTTACCTTCAAACCAAGGCACAGAACAACCAAACATCAATATATCTCCCTGAGTCATAGGCCGCAGCTTCACTCCAGGATCCACGCATGGAGGCTGCCGTCGGAAAATTTAGATTTCTCTTATTTCATATGTTGATTTATGCTAATTACTCACTATAAAAGTTTTTATAGCATAGCTTCTTTCTATACCAAACCAGATTCTTTCTCAAGGTTTATTCATAACATTTTACGGTTTAACCAAAATGTCTGTAATTTGTTTTGACTCTATTTTCCATTATTGTAAGTAATGGGGAACGAACGCTGCCCAGATCAGAACAGGGCTGATTACCGTGAAATAGAATCTTTGCAAAGATCAAAATGAAGCGCCGACTGAGTGAAATCCATTGATCTCTGTTTATTTAACTGGGCTGAATAGTTGAATTCTTTTTTCTCACTACAAGGCAGACCCACAGAGCCCGTTCTGGTCATCAGCATCAAACCAACACGGTGAGACGGATCCGTCAGTCTGAGGCTACGATGCAGCGCCGGCGGACGGAGGGTTGGATAAAACCAACCAACCTGCTGAAGCTGAGCTAACCTGCAGATTCAGACCAGCAGCAGTGACTTCCTGTCCGTCTCCGCAGCTCAGCTAGTCGTTCTGTTTAGCTCAGAGAAGGTGGACCAACCGTGGCTCTGGAGGAGGTGCAGAGATCCCAAACCCGAAAACCTGACCTATCGGCCTGATAGAGGCGACGCTAAGATTTCCTCCATCCCCTGAACACATCATCCTCACGCAGAAGCATATCAGTGGCAGCATCATGCTGCGGGGAAGAGGACACCCTGGACTTCATGGTAGAACGGTCTAGTCAAAGTCCAGGCCTAAATTAAAAGCTGTGGTGGTCGTTAGCTGTCTATCAAAGCTAACGGAGCCTCAGCTGTTTTCCATCTTCTTCTGAGGTCACTTCCTGCTCTCGTTAAACTTTCTAAGGTGACCCGTTTCTCTCTGGGGGACAGAGCGGCGCCCCCTCCCGTCTCACCGCTGCAGCGGTCCGGCTGGGCGTACTGGGCCCCAGAGGGGCCCTGCTGGGGGATCCAGCGGCCCTCGTCCTGCTGCTCCCCACTGAAAGCTGCTCCCTGCGTCTGAGCGGAGAAGGGCATGATGGCGGCGGTGGCGTAGGGGGCGGTGGCGAAGCTGTGCAGGTCCTCGCTGGTGGCGTCAATGGTGCTGTAGATGGGACCGTCGGTGGAGCCTCCCAGGCTGTACTTCTCCGTCTGGTTCAGGTAGTTGGAGATGCCGGCTTCTGCAGGGAGGGGGGCGGGTTAGTTAGTTAGTTAGTTAGTTAGTTAGTTAGGACTCAGACCCGCTGCAGGCATCGGCTCGCTGTCTTCCTACCGTTGTAGTATCGCTCAGTGCTGTCGTGGTTGCTGGGGCAACAGTTCACGGCCTCCTTGCTGCTGTGGACCAGGTTGGTGGTGGGCCAGGAGTCTGCCAGCCACGGGTAGTTCCCCCCCAGCACCCCCGGCCTGCACAGAAACAACAGAGTGAGTCTAACCGCACAGGAAGAAAGGGTCGATTAAATCTAAAGGGGGAGAAAGAGTGAGTTACCTCCCACTGAGCGCCGAGGCCTCCGCATGAGGGAAACCAACTGCAGGAAGACAGAGAGAAAAACATGATGACATCATCACCTGAACAGAAGCTCAGTCCGGCAGAAAGACGTAAAAAACCCAGATCATTAACAACAGCAAAAAATGAACCCTGAATGAGTTCAGTTCAGTCTTAAATGGACGAGTTCAATGAGACACTTTGCTAAAGGAAGAAGACAACTGACATTAAAAATAAGGAAAAGCAGCTGGATTGTCTTATTACAAATTTTATCTATTTTATTTAAGTAAAATAGATAAAAATACTAATTTCTAAGGCAAATCATCTTATTTACCTACTAAAATTAAAGGTAAACATCGATTTAAGAAATTTTTACTTATTTCGCGATCGTTTTTGCAGTAAAGTCGATGAAAATCTCCCTAACTGGAAAAAAATGTATTCTAAATAAGTCATTTCTTCTTAAAATAAGTGGATTTTTTCTCAAACCAAGGTGAATGAGACACTTTGCAATGGAACAAGACAATTTATACTTAAAATAAGAACAAAACAACTGGAGCGTCTTATTTCAAGAGCAAATTACTCGTTCAAATGGAAAATCATCTTATTTATGTAAATCCCTTTATCGTCCCACTATGGGGAATTTCCCTCTCTGAAATTAACCCATCCTCATGGGCAGCAGTGGGCTGCCATTGAGCGGCGCCCGGGGAGCAGTGTTAGGTTAAGGGTCTTGCTCAGGGACCCAGAGTGGCAGACTGTGGGGATCAAACTGGGTACTGGCAACCCTCTCAGAGCACAGCGTGCTGCTCTAAGCGGGCCAACGCTCCCGATTAAGCTCCTCCTCCACGGGTCATTCATTCATAAAGCGTCGGCTCAGACGGCAGACATGGAGCGGGACGAGCGGCCCGGACTCCTCCACACTGACCTGCTGGTGTGTAGGCGAAGGAGGCGGTGTAGTGGCTCAGCTCCTTCCTCTTCTTGCGGCGGCAGTAGATCCACAGGCTGAAGCCCATCAGGATGACCCAGCAGGCGCCGCCGATGCCCGCGATGAACGCCGGCTGCTTCACCACGTCAGTGATCTGCTCGGCCAGACTCACGCTGCCCTCTTCGCCGCCGCCGCCGCCGGGCGCCGTTGGCTGTTCAGCCGGCAGCTCTGTGGGAGCAGCAGAGTCTATGAAGCAGAGCTTTAAATAAACGGGGCTTTTCTAAACACTAAACATCAGAGGAGCAGCTGAAACCGTCGCTCTGATTGAGAAAGGAGCAACTGATGGACCTAAAATCTGAGTCTGAACTTGGAGGTTTTGGACCAGAACTCCTCATCGACTAGACCCTCAAATCGTAGGAAATGTTTTTGTTTGGCTCTCAGTGGGCCCTCCAATAAACGGCAGAGACCACCCAGGGATCCTACAGCATGAGGCAAGTTAAATTAAAGATTTTTATTACTTTTTAATTAAAAAAATTAAGACCAACTTCACAATAGAAACACCTGGCTGCGACAAATGTACCCTAATGTTTATTTAAACATAAAGCATTGCTTTCTGATCCAGTAGAGGTGTTTTGCATTCTGAATAACTCTCCATAGATCAGGGTCGGCAAACCAAACTGCTCAAAGAGCCATATTGGACCCAAAAAGCCTCATTTGGCAACACAGGCCCTAAGTGTATTAGCCCAGGATAGGAAAGGGCCATGTTGGCTTACATATATAATAATCATTCATGGTTAAATGTTTATCCTGGAGCTAATGTCACATAGTAGCATGAAATGATAGAAACAGGATAAAGGAATCTTTCTATGGTGGACGTGTTTCTGTTGGGAGGAGCTGATTGAGGAGCCAAGCAGGAAGTGACATCATCAGAGCAGAGCTCTCTGACCCTGAATCCCACATCCTCCGTCACCAGCGCTCCTTGGTGTGATTTAGATTTTTAAGATTTGGGGAAAAATGTTAGAAAGTTCCCATCCCTGCATCAGAGCACTACCTGTTGGATCTATAAATGGTTTTCTATGCTTGCAACCAAACTAGCAGCAGTAGTGGAGTTTGCAGATGCAATCTACTTCTTAAATCTATCTTTGCTCTCCTCTAATTAATCTAGAAGTTCTGCAGTTTTTCTCTCCCAGCTTGGTGTTGGGCTGCATATTTAGCAGCCTTCCCTGGAAATGCCTTTCCTAATGATTCTTTTTATTATTTGACAGCTTCTCACTGCAAAGCAAACATGCAGGCAATCCTTCCTCATTGGTAATGAAAGCAAACGATTTCCTCCATTCTTCTTTGAATCCTCTGTTCTCATCAGCTATCTTCCTTTTTTCCCTCTGGGATCCACAGCCTGAGACACTTTGTTTACAGCAGCCACCTGCCTGGCGCCGCGCCACACCGCGCCGAAACCTGCTGCAGGCTGTGACCACTGATCTCTATGGCTATGATGCTAATTTTCATTGAAAATAATGTTTACATTTATTGTTTAATTTATTTATCATACAGATGTTTACGTCATTTGAAAACAATGAATGTTTGTTTGAGGTTCTGCACACCATATTAAAACAAACAGACAAACAAACTTGATTTTCACAAATTTTTGAAAAAGCTCCAGGGAGCCTCAAAGGGGGCGCTAAAGAGCCGCAGGTTGCCGACCCCTGCCATAGAACTGAAACTAAAAACACGCAAATAACAGATCTACTCCGATCATTCCTCATCTACATTCCCTGCTTCTGGTTTCAGCTGCGCAGAAAAGTCCAGATAAAAAGTTAGCGGTGCATCACCCCAAGCTAAGGCCGCAACATTGTTACGCTCACAGCAAGCCGTACGTTAAATGTAGATCTTTTGTTAGCAAGAAAGCGCTAATTATTTAAATTTTTGATGTAGATTACAAATATAACATCTTATTTGTGACGTGGTAATAATTTTAAGACTGATTAAAGACATTTTAATACCATTTAAGGCTTTAGTTTGATGCATAATTCATCCGTGCAACAGAACCCACAGAAGCCCCCGCCACAGGAAACTCACTGAGGAGGACAGACACCGGCGAACTGCGGGCTCCGACGCCGGCGCCGGTCACTGCCGCCACCTCCACCTGGTAGAGCACGGCGGGGAGGAGGCCTTTCAGCACCGTGGACAGCGTGCTTCCGTCCACCGTCCTGTTGATGTAGTAGCGCGTCTGGTTATCGGCGCCGCTGCCCACACACCACACCTGCAGAGAAAAGCCTGTGATTGGCTGATCTGCTCCGTGTCTGTGAGATCAGAGCGGTCCCAGCGATGGGGGGGGGTTTACCCTGTACTCCTGGATGATGCCGTTCCGCGTGTCGCTGGGCGGAGGCTCCCAGCTGACGCTGATGCTGGAGCTGTTGCCGAGCTTCGCGGTTGCCACTGTGACTCCTCTAGGGGGGGCGCTGGGGACTGTGGGGAGAGGAAACAGAAGTCTTTGATCCACATTAGGAGACATCAGGAGCAGCGCGGTGAGATTTAGAACTAATAAAAACCTCCGTCAGCGTTTGGGAGGAAGAGGAAATAACAGCTGGAGGTAGAAAGCAGCCTCCCTCAGAACCGCAGCTTACCTTCTTCTCGCGTTCGGATCAGCAGCGTCCGGCTGTCCTTTCCCTGGAACTCGTCGAAGTACGGACGGATCTTCATCTCGTACTCTGTTCCTTTCAGCAGGCCGCTGAGGACGGTGCTGCGCTCCGAGGGAGAGTTGATGTCCTGAAGGAGCCAGGTTCCCCCGCTGGGGCGGTAGAACAGGCGGTAGCCCTGGACGTACGGAGACTGGCGGTCCACCTGGAGACGAGGCGAAGCCGGGTCAGCGCAGGGCGTAGAGGAGCCAAGAGAAGCTACCAAAGCTGGGGGGGTCACTTACCGTCCAGGACACCCGCATGGAGGTGGTTGTGAGCATGACGGGGTCTTGGAGCTGGACAGCCACCTCTCCCAGCTCCCTCTGCACCTGCCGGTGGTCCACCCCCTGCCCCGTGGGACTCACGTCCTGCGTCCTGACGGGCTCGGAGATGGGGCTGGGGTCGCTCAGGCCGTAGGCGTTGACGGCTCGGACGATGAACAGGTAGACGGTGTTGGGCAGCAGGCCTGTGATGGTGTGCGTTTCCATCTTCACCGTGTCTGCCACAGTCTGCCACGTGCTGCCTGCTGATTGGCTGATGGGAGAAAGGGTCCGCCTCCTTTAGAAACAGCCCAGCTGAGTGGGGATCTAAGCAGATAAACTAAACGTTCACTTTCTAAACAACTGCTCCCGTTTCTATGACCGTCTGCGAGTTTTTCAAAATAAACCCAGAACCATCTGATCATTGTGGTTCAGCCAAATGATTCCTCCATCATCATCTGGGATGATCCGTTCAGGCGCCGACGTTAAACATCAGCGTTTTACCGACACTCACCTGAAGGCCTCGATGATGTAGGAGGTGACAGCGGCTCCGCCCTCATGAGCGTTGGGTTGCCAGGTCAGAGAGACGCTGTTCTTGGACACATCTGTGACGATGGGTTTGTGGGGGGGCCCCGGCAGCTGGAAGGGCTCCGTGGCCTGAGTGACCATCGGGTCGGCGCTCTCTGGATGGCGAAGGACAAGATCACGCAGGATTATGGAGCCATTATAATGACCATTACCTTTCTCAGCTATTAGCATTACTAAGTGGTCATCAGCTGTTATTAGCAGTTATTAGCAACAGGTAGCAACAGCAATTAGCAAATATTAACAGCTAGTAACAGCAATTAGCATCTATTAACAGTTATTGGCCGTTATTAGTAGTTAATAGCAACAATTAACATTTCTTAGCAGTTATTAGAAATTCCTAACAGTTAGTAACAGTTATTAACCGTAATTAACAATTATATGCAGTTATTATTGGTTATTAGATGGTTATTAACAGTTAGTACTAGTAATTGTAATAGTTATTGATAGACTGCGTGGAATGGGAATGATTTTATTTAATTATGTCAGTTTCAACTCACTGTTTCTGTTTTAAAGCAGCTGATCAGTTCAATAAAGATGGTTAAACTCATTTCTATCAGGATCCATTTAACTTTTTAATCTTGTTTAATCCACAATCAGAAGAAAGCACCAGAATACTGAGTTTTTACATATTTAGAGCAGAGGGATTATTTAATTGATTAAATTAGTTGTTAAATAAAGCCAGTACGTACAGGTTTGACATCACAGATTCTTCAGATAGTTGCAGCTCTTTTTGTTGGCTTAACTAAAGCGTCTGTTACTGGAGATCATGTCGTCTCGATGGATCGACTCTACAAGGTCTGGTTATCTGTTCAGGGGCTGAACCGGTTCTCCATCTAAGTCTAAGTCTGTGGTAGAACTCTGAGTCCAGGCTGCTGGATCTCGCTCCTCCTCTCTGTCCATAAAAGGACCTTTGCTGTTCATAATCTATGTGAACAACCTGAGGGATCATTTGCCTGAAGTGGAATCTCACCTGCATGCTGGTGAGATTTTTTGCTGGTGAGATTTTTTGCTCATCTTCTTCACTTCCCTGGTTAGTTAGCCCTCTACATCTGCTTCTGACATCATTTAATCCATCTGGCTTAACTGTAGCTGGTTCTTAAATGCAATTTCTGCTTCCTGGCTGGTTTACTGATCCAGGGGCTGAAATCTGAGCTGTCAGGTGCTACAAACACTGAATTGAATTAAAATAGTTCAAGGCACAAAAACTCTGATCATTCAGGCAGATTGGTAAAAAGTTTCTGTCCAAATGTACCGAAAGCAGAACCTAAAACCTGTTATGGTCTGCGTGCTTTCAGGGTCCCAAAGATCTGAGCTAAATGTTCTGTACTAATAAAGACAGAGGATTTATAGAGTGCTATTCTAATAAATGATAAAGAACAGACATTAGATCCTAATGTTTAATGATGAGCAGCTGCTTGATTATGTGCTTTATGTGACGGTTTTTGGATTTTCTGTCTGTTTTATGCTGCAGCTTTCAGTTCACTTTAGAAAAAGAGGCTTGAATCTCAGCAGGTTGAATAAAGAATTCATATATTCCAGTTTCATTTAGGACAAAAGGAGCTAAGAGATAAAAAGAGACACATTTTACCCAGAGAGACAATCAGAACAATGAAGGATGATTCGTGTCTCTGAGGTAGAGCCGAGTTATGAAAGCAGTCAGATGTTTACTGGTTTTCTTTGCTATGACTGCAAAGAGAAAACTGCAGCAACCGCCGTCAGCATTTCCTGTAAAGCTGATGGTCACCGTTCATGGAACAGATTCAAAAAGGTGTTTCTACCTGTGATCCATCCGGTTATTTACTGTTACTGATGCTGCGGTGGACCTGGGTCAGAAAAGTTTCAATGTTTTGCAAAGAAGCTCCCAAGAAACAGGATGGGAGGAACTTTTATTCAATGGGGTCAATAAATTGGCCAGTGTGACTGACAGGGGGGCCAAGCCTGAGTGGATGGTCTGAGTAATCCCCGTCGCTGTCACACCCTACAGAACGGGAAGGAACGGACCCTGAACGCCTCAGCTCAGGTTTTTATGACGTGTCTGCAGAGCGACCAACTAAACAACCGCAAATCTTCCTCTGTTCGTATCAAGAACAGTTTTTAGCTCTTCCTACCTTTTAGAGATGCATTAGCAGAACTTGAATCTGTTCGGTCTGCATTAAATCTGCAGCCTGAACTAAATCTGCTCACTTCAAGCTGCACTTTTATCAACATTCCAGCGTCGACGGTATTTCTGTTTGCAAACCGCCTCTGGGGAGCCCTCATTTGCATGTAATTAAATCACACAGAGACAATTTACCTTTGACTGTGAGCACTCCACTCCAACTCGTCTCTCCGCTGGAGCTGGAAGCCAGGCAGGTGTAAACTCCTGAATCCGTTTCCTGGCAACCACAAAATTGTGCATCATTAGTTCGGTGTGAGAGAGTGATGGTGTGTTAATGCATCCATTACAAGCCATCGGGACTAAATGCCATATCTCTCCAAGCAGGATGTTTGTGCTCAGCGTGCCGAGCAGCAGGAAGTTTGGCCCGGGATGAAAAGGCGACACAACGGAGAGCTGATAATAACTTCACCTCCAGATCCCTTTCATAGTGGAGGAAAAAAGCCTTTTTAATAATGTTTTCCAAAGCGGCGCCGCTCCCATTAATCCCAACACATTAAATAAGAGCACCTGGAAACGATGTTTCTTTTCTGCTTTTGTTTGAGCCAATCAGCTCCGTCATGCAGCTGTGAAGCACAAAGGTTGAATCTAAATAAGCCCAGCGGCGTTTGGTGACGGTGAAAGAGGCAGAATCAGGACCGAGGGCGGATTTTAAACACGTAAAGTTCAAGGTTATCTACTGGGAGTCATCCTCACAAACTAACACCAAGCAGCATTATCATGATGGAACATAGCGCTGGCAGCATTATGCTGTGGGGAGGCGTTGTTCAGCGGGAACAAAGGGTGGATGGAGGACTGAAAGGACTCCAGCGTTGGGTGGAGGTTCCCCTGTCAGCTGCAGTGATGGCACCAATATGGCGTAACGATTGATCCGTCGGTTTGAGCGTGCAGTGAGACACGCTCAGGTATGCAGCGTTTAAACATTAAGCTCCACCCACTGTCCCACCGCTGGGCTCCATCTCTGCGAGCGCTCAGCACCAGCCGTGTGCTCAGCTGTTTCTCCCATCGCTTGACTCCACCTCTACGCTCGAGACTTCATAAATGCAAATGAACCGAGCCATCAGCCAATCACGCTCTGCTTTTCTTCATCCAATCAAAGCGTTCTTTCCAAATGTTACATCTGGTTTAATGAAAATCTGCGCAGGATTGGTGGCATCCCTGGGTTTAAAAAAATGAAAACATTTAGCTAAACTGAATTCAGTTCTATTCAGTTTATGTCTATAGCGCCAATTCACAACACATGATTTAAAACACTAAGCATGCTTGTAGCGACAGTGGAGAGGAAAAACTCCCTTTGAACAGGAAGAAACCTCCAGCAGAACCAGGCTC
>NW_015150890.1:507840-509987 GCF_000732505.1 Cyprinodon variegatus
TTGATGGCAGCAGCACAGCTGATATTTCTCTCCAGGATGGAGTCACAGCCAAGGCTAAACTTACAGGTATAGAGGATGATCTTTTATTTCCGGGTGGATCATCTCAATCAGTGGTCCTCCTAGCTGTCAATCACTCTAGTGGTATGTTTACGTAGGGCCGTCCTACATGCTAGCCCCGTTAGCAATCTTTTTCTGCGCATCCGCACTTTCAGGTGTGTCCGGAGAGAGCTCTCCTCGCAAAGCATTATGGGAATTGCTGTCACAGCGGCCCGCTGTCGGGTAGCGACAGCAACGGACCATAACAAAGAAGATGCAGTCACTGTGCAGAGGACCAACGGGGAAGTTATCATCTGTCCGAGCAGTACGTTAAGTGAGTTCACTATAAGCTCCACTATATAGTCCCCGCTCTACATAGTGATGGAGGGATTTAGGGGTGAGGGCGGGCAGTGGGACACAATAAGCTGGTATGAGCTATGAGAACAGCAACTTTTAAACACAACGTGCACGAGGAGAAATGGGTTCGTGCACGCTCTCGCACGTGCATTTGAAAATCCTCCACATTACCTTTAATATAGGAGTGTTGATCACATAACTGCAAGATCTGTTCGATGTCCTGATTGTGTTTTTCATTAAGCCTGAACCGGATGTCGCATTTGGAACGAATGCTTTGATTGGTTGAAACAAATCAGCGCGTGATTGGCTGAAGGTGTGGTTCATTTACATACATATTTATGACATCACAAACACAGAGACAGAGCCGGGTGAGAGGACAGTGGGTTGAGTGTGTTATTTTACACGAGGGCTGAAACAATTAATCTCATTAATCATGATTAATAGATTACTGAAATAATCATCAACTCATTTAGTAATCAATTAATTGTTAACTGGAGTGTAGAGACTGTAAAACAGGCCTTTAGCTGTTCCATGATGGATGGATGGTTTAATTTCAGAAAAGCTCTTCTTTTAGGAACCTTTTGCAATCCGATCATTCAACAGATTAATCAATTTGCTAAATAATCGTTAGTTGCAGCCCTAGTTTAAAGGCTGAATACGTGTCTCTCTTCACACTCAAACCAATAGCACAATCATTGTGCCACACACCAAAGCCCATTCATGTTTGAACGGCCTAGTCAAAGTTCAAAGTTCAAAGCCTTCAGGCTGATTGTTTTTAAGAGGACTGGGTGAAACTCTCAGAGAGGCAAACTGTCACTAAAGGAGGAATTTATTTCTGTGCAGCGTTGATCCTAAAGCAGGTAATTCAAGGACAGTTTTAAAAAGAAAACCTTATTAGATTTACCCCCCCCCCAACACACAGACACACACAAACACACAAAAATGTATTTCTCTTCAAATGAACCTCCTGAATAGATTCCATTAAGCCTACCTAAACAAACAAGCTGTTCCAATTAATCGCTTCGACCACTGAGATTTTGTCGACTGTTTTTTTTCCAGGCTCCCTTAATTGAAATATTCTCAGTGGCCCCATTTGAAGCCGAAGCTAAAGTCAAGCTTGTGGCTTTCATGTTCGCGGTCTGATCCTTTCACACCAGAGGAGGAGCGCTGCGGCGCGGATCAAAGGGCTGAATCTTAACGAGCAGGGAGAGGTCCACAGATTTCCGAGGCTTCCTTCTTCTTCTGCTTAGCATTCTGACGGCGTACGGAGAGATGTAATTAAGAGGTGTGATAGATGTGCTGGTCTGTGGGTGTACGGGTGAATGGGGGCTGTTACATGTTTTTGGGGGGAGCCAAATTATGGTCCCCTCCTCTCAAAGGCTGCTTCACATCACTCCTCTTTCAGCCATTTATCTGTAACCTCCAACCTGAACATGGCGACTGGTGGTGGCTCTGGGTAATTATGGGAGGGGGCGTCCCAATCCCATATCATTATCAGGCAAAGAAATGTGATGTCATTACCCTGATGAAAACTCTCCTTTCTGAGGTTTCTGTGACCCATTGGTCAATAATAAGTAGATTGCTTGTTCTGATAGCGAAGATTTTTCTCTGTTCTAACATCCCACAATAAGAGAAGAAATAAAGGTACAGCAGCAGCCATTCCCTAAGACAAACGCCACCTGAATGGCAGCCCTTCTCCTGGGCGTACATAACTTTTTACTCTGATTCCACCCTTTCACTGAATTTCAGGGTCT
>NW_015150890.1:512266-515513 GCF_000732505.1 Cyprinodon variegatus
CAAGGACCAGAGAAGGACCAGCCAAGGACCAGCCAAGGGCCAGCCAAGGAAAGAGAGTAAATTTTGAATGGCTACCACTGTAGTTGTGATTGGAGCTGGTCTCGTATCAGGACATAAAAAAGTATCAGTGAAAACATGAAATATTGTACCTTTTACCCATTTCCCACTGGTGTAAAAACTAGTGTAAACCCGGACTTTTAGTGGCAGTGGGAACAGCTCACTGATGCATGTCTATCCGGGTCAAACGACTCGGCATGCGACCTGCATTAAAATCCCCTCGGCTCTGATCAACATGCTGTGGAAATATCAGATCCAGGTTGACCAGTTAAATGACGTGATACCATTGAACGCAAGAGAGCAGCTTGATTAGCCAGTGGGAAGGAAACCAAATGCTGATTGTTAGCAGGTCGACCCATGTTACAAAAACACGAGTTAACCTGCTATTTTCAGTGGGAAAGAGGCTTTGAAGGCCCTATGGAAGGCAGAAGCTCTAAAGGGTTGAAGCGTGGGCACCGCACCAGCTCAGCCCTCCAAGTCCAGAGGAGGAGGAGGAGGAGGAGGAGGAGCCTTATTAAGCTGAAGGTTGTTTCTTCCCAGCCGCCTGTCATGGGGCTGCTGTGGTTTAGCCGTTAATTTCCTCTTTGTTCATCGTTTTACGGCGCAGAGACAAACACACCATCAGCTTCCACTCACTCTCCCGCTCTGGCCTTTTCCATCCCATTGAAAACCTCCTGCATTATGCAGAGCCAGTGCCCAGCAGGACCCAGCGTGACTAATGAGCCCCTGATCCGGCGGCCCGTCCTCCCCTGGATCTGGGGGCCCGCTCATCAGTAACAGTGACAGAGGAATTACTCAGGCCTAAGTGGCTTGTCAGACTGTCCTGCAGGATGTCGGTGGGGGGGACAGGCTCCGCCTCCTCCTCTTCAGTTGACCTGTGAGCAGCTGATGTGTCTGAAAGGGGAGAAAGTGGACCTCCAGATGGTAGCGTTTAACCGGATGATCTGCTACCTGACTGGGATGAAGGTCCAGGAAGATAAACAGGCGCTTCAAACGGAGCAAAATCAAATGAACGATTTCTGATTTTTGCTGCTGACCAGCTTCCCAGCGATGAGTCATCAGGTGCTGACGTCAGGCAGGAGGGAAACCTGATTACAGTCAGCGGGACTGAGACTGGCTTCCTGCTGTAACCCAATCAGTCTTCATCTTCGTCTGTCTGCTTGTCCTCCTGCAGCTCCTGATTCTTCGGCTGGCCTCCACACCTTGCATCACCGCTGCAGCATGGACCATTTAGCCCAGGAACACAGCCAGACCTTGGCAGCCGTGTGAGGAGAGCAGAAGCCTGTGCCTGGATGAAGGCCCGGGGTAGAATGGCAGGCTACCAGGAGCCAGTCCTCCATCTGTCCCCCTGCAGGAGCCCAGGTCCACTCAGCCTATTTATAGCAGGACTCTGGGGTTAAACGTTCTGTTGGTCTCACTGTTGTCTTTGGGTTTTTACCCTATGCTTCTGCTGCTCTAATCAGACCATTATTGTTCGCTCAGAATGATGTGGATTCATGATGAGCAATAAAGATCATGTCTGCTCTGTTGGAAACTGAAGGTCTGAACTGGAAATGTTTGTTTTCAGATTAAAGTTATTCTTTCTGGAGTTAATGGAGGAGAAAATGGTTTTAGCACTAAAGAGATGAGAGAAAGATGAAATTCTTCTCCTGCTTCTCCTCCTGATCTTTAAGGAGAAGCTCCCTCAGTTCTGACATCCAACCAGATCGCTGACCTGAACATCTCCACTTCCTGTAGAGGCGGTTCTGCTGGGGCAGAGGGAGGCTGCAGCTGGGTCTGAATCAGTGGCTGCTAGCAGAACAGCTCAGAGACACGAGCAGGAGACGGAGCAGGAGAAGGAGCAGGAGATGGAGCAGGAGATGGAGCAGGAGATGGAGCAGGAGACGAAGCAGGAGATGGAGCAGGAGACGGAGCAGGAGAAGGAGCAGGAGATGGAGCAGGATGGGGAGACCCTGCAGGTCAACCTGATAGATGTCCAGAAGTCTGCAGAAAATGAATCTCTGCAGACATCATCATTGTGAGGCTAACCTCAGCATCATCGCTGCTTCACACTCAGCCCTCAGACACTGAGATCACCTGGTCCAAGGATTCCTCCTGCGGAGCTCCAACTTCCAGCTGTTTCTCCCCCTGAGTCAGCCTCCTCGCCCTCCTCCTCCCTCCCTCATTCACTCCTGACGTCCACTGATGCATTCAGGATCTAATTAGCAGCCTCAGAGATCGTTACTCATTGAGAACCCACAATCGATTCCTGTTTGAGCCTCTTCTGGGGCTGCAGTGACCTCAGGTGCTGCGCTGCCCTCAGGAGGGAAGTCTTGGCAGAGCGGATTTAATTAGCGCAGCGTCAGATGGCGTTAGCGGCCGTTAATGGCCTTGCACGCTCATTAACATGGTGATCACACCCCTTCACTTTGAAACTCTCACAGTGTGAATCCAGCTCTGTCCTCTCCTATTGAGCAGATCAATCCCAGTCTGACCTGCAGACTGGGTTTTACTGGGTGACAGATCGGGGGTGTGGACCCGGTGGTGATCGGGTACGGCGGTCTCACCTGGAGGCTGGTGATCTGAAAGGTGCCGTTTTCCATCAGGGTGATCCGGCCGTCGTTTCCCAGGATCCTCTGGCCGTCCTTCTCCCACTGAATGCTGGGGAAGGGGTTTCCCATGACGTGGCAGTGCAGCTGAGCCGTGGACCCGGGGGCCAGGGTGTGATTCCCCGGCCCCTGGCGGATGATGGGGGGGACCCTGTCTGAGGGAGCTGGAGGGACAGCAGACAGAGGTAGAGGTTAATAGCTGGTCTCTAGTTTCCTCCTTTCAATAAAAGATCCTCAGGTTATTCTCCTGCTGGTGACCAGCAGCTGGTTAACAGCTGGATCAGAAACACTACAGTCTGTCTTCATCTGCTCACTGAGACTCAAAGAGCTGAAGAACAGAGATGGAGGAATCTTTGCTAATCAGAGAGAAAGCAGACGGCAGATCGGGACGCATCAACGAGGCTTTTCAAGTCAAATCTAACCGGCAACATGTTTCCATGTTGACTACCGTATTTCCTGGACTATAAGCCCCTACTTTTTACCCACGCTTTGAACCATGCTGCTATAAGGTTCAACTTTTCTGTGGATTTTTCCAAACTGCCAGAGGTGGAATTCAATTCAATTCAATTCAATTTTCAATTCAATTCAGTTTATTTATATAG
>NW_015150890.1:517040-521478 GCF_000732505.1 Cyprinodon variegatus
TACATATATAAAAAAAAAAAAGTGGGTGAGGCTAATAGTGAGGCGCCTCTATATTCCGGAAAATGCGGTAGATTACAACAGAGGGTTCAGTTTCCATGCTGCTTTCAATCCTTTGCTGAATGTGAGCAGACTCAGGGTCAATCAGTCTTCCTCAGATCGGACTCCACCTGAAGCCAGAAGTACACTGTGCCATTTTTAGCCCTTTTCGGGGTGACTTTTCAGTCGTGCGAGTTTTTTCCTATCAGGCCGACTGCCAGCCTGATGGTGCGTGGTGTAGTGTACAGAGGGTAACGAGGGGCGATCAGCCTCTAACGACCACCTCCCCATCAGGAATCGTGAAGTTGGGAGAAAATCAAACATGTTTGAAATTCACTCTGCCGTCTTAAGGTGGTCGTGTTTAAATCGCTCAGTGGGCAAACATGGATTCTTCTTCTTCTTCCTCTCAGATGAAAACCCAGCAGCATAGCGGGGGTGCAATGAGTGAAATGGAGTTCTTTCTATAAAATTGACAGACCGTAGTAGCCACGTTTGCTCATCCATGTCTTTGTCCAAATACGTCATTGCAGAGCTGAGTCTCACCTGGTTTTTAGACCTACAGTGTGAGCAGGTAGATCGCATCAGAGCGTCGTGCTGAGCAGACGTCGTGAGCTGTGAACTGTACGACCAAACCCTGCGGTTTAGTCGTACAGTATCAGCTGTAGCTGTGTGCAACGATTGAAAAAATCTCACAGTGTACGCCCGGCTTTATAGATCTACTAGCCGGTAACCATGGAGACGTGTGGCTGACTTCCAGAGCAGCATCCTGCCATGCTAACGGTGTTTTAGCTAACCTCACTGGCTTTAAAGACAGGAAAACTAGACCTAATTACTGACAATCCAAAGGCATTACTGAGAGGAAACAGAACAAATCATCTTCCAGTCATTTTACTCTCCGTCTGTTTTAAAACGAATTAAAAAACTGGAACTGGAAGATTTTAATATTTATAGATCAGATCAACGCTTCAAATTCAGTTATAAAGCTGAAGAAACTCCCTGGTAGACCTGGTTCTGTCCTTCTGCAGCCCCCTAAGCCTTTATTTTAACCACTTAGAATCAGTCTTTGGATGTTAGAGAAATTCTCAGAACAACTTTTAAACAAAAAGATAGTTTTGTTTTAAGCTGGTTTCAGAATCAGCTGGGTGAGGGGGCAGGTCCCGCCCATGCTGACGTCATAATAAGGACGTTTTTTTAAAGTGGCTCATTTTCCAGACAGACACCAATGAAGCATTTAATTATCGGCAAACAGCTGGACGTTTTTAAGACTGATTTTAGCAGCAATTGAAATAAAGTGAATTTTGCAGAATAGGTCCTTTTAACCGACTGCAGTTTTCATCTGAAATCCTGATTTCAAACGTAGAGACAAATGGAGACAGAAGCAGATGGAAAAGCTGAAGCGACCAGAAGCAGAATGTTCAGGATGTCGCTGCAGGAACAGGTTTGGACTGCTTCTAAGGCGCGTTGCATGGAGGTACGCCATGATCACAGCCGCTCACATGCAGGCTGAGTTACAGCATCTGCACAGCTCTGTGTCGGACTGGAGCTAAAGGTCCACAGAGGAGCTCCTGCAGATGGAGCTGAACCACATCCATGTTGATTGGCAGGAAGGCAGCGGGTGAAGCGTTTACTACAGCCCAGTTATTTCCATAAATCTGTCAGCAGTCGTCTCATTTCATTACATCAGATTAGAGATCAAAGGAGGAGATTTTCCCGCAGTGCTTCTTATTGTATGAAAACCTCTGAATCTAAATAAAAAAAGTTCAGTCATTGCTCAACCTCCATTCTGCTCGCTGCTGTTCAGACTCACCGCTTTCCACCTCCAGCAGGGCTTTGGTCAGGATGCTTCCAGCCACGCTGATGGCCTGGCAGATGTAGAAGCCAGAGTCTTCCACTTGCACGTCGGCGATGGTGAGCTCGCCGCTCAGAGACACGGAGAAACGACTGGACTGAGAAGGCTCCTGGATGGGGAACAGCAGGATCTGGAGGAGAGACAGAGGCTTTAGATCTTTGCTTCCTTTCCTCTTTATTCCTGTTCACTCTGAGCTGCTGTGTCCCACGGCTGAGCCGGTCTGCTGCCCCCCAGCCTGGGATCCACAGACGGAAAGGAGGAGCAGGCAGCAGGTCAAAGGCTGCAGCAGCAGAGAGTTTACAGCTGGCAGGTGATCAGGAGCCCGGCCTGCAGAGCAAGAGCAAAAAAAGCTGCGTCCAAAGTTTCTGGTCAGAAAAACTCAGACCAATTTAAATAAACCGTGATAGTTTGGAAAAAAAAGAAAAATCCGGAAGGGAACTCTGAGCTTCTCCACAGGATTCCTCACCACGTTAATCACCGCTTCTATGAAAACAACGTTTTCTAAATAATAAATGAAGAAAATACCAGAAACTCTAAGTGAAGCTTCCAAGTATTTTTGTTTAAATTGATTACTTTGACTTTGACTTGTTGAGCTGTTTGGCCACCTGTTTCACGCCACCATCTGAAACCAGAGAGCAGAAAGCCTGAAAGAGGAGCATTTCTCAGCCATGAACACCGTTATTGGCCTGATGGAGCATAAACGGTCCAAGAGGGTCAGACCCGCGGCTACAGGCTCCACCCAGCACCTCCATCAGGAAGAACCATCCAGGAACATCCAACCCAGAACAAACCGACCAAAAACAGCTTCTTTCCCAGAGCTGCTGCTGCTGTTAGAAACCCGTCATTCTGTGACAAGCAGGAAGCGTTTGGGTTTCCTAACTGATTTCTTTCTATGATGCATCATTAGAATCATTTCAGATGCAGAGTTCAGCTGAACTTCAGGTTCATTAAAGGTAACAGAACGATGCAGTTTAAAGGTTATCAGGGCCTCTGGGTGTTTTTCTCTCTGTTAGATGTGTTTGTTCTTCTGTTGGACGGCGTTCAGTCAGATTAAAGCAGGAAGAAGTCCAAACCTCCTCCATCTTGGTCAGGCAGAGCTGGAATGTGAACAGTAGCAGCAGACTCTGCCGGCCGCCTCTACATGACGAGGGAAGCCTGAACTCTCATTCCCAGCGTGCTCCTTCTCTCTCTCACCTCTTTATCTCTCTCCTCCATTCCTTCTCTCACACATATTTTCCAGGCTCCTCCAATCTGGTTCCCACTCCCCTATAATCTCTACCTGGGTGCCTACACACTCACTCTATCGCTCTTGTCATCAATCCAACAGGCAGGAACTCTTATCTCCTCATTCAGACATGGTTGTTCTGAAGGCCTGAGCAGAAGAATGATGCACCAGGTGGACGATGAAGGATGTTTACCGTGAGTTAGAGCGGCTCTGAAGTGATGGAAGGACGGACGACAGAGGAGAACCGGACGGAGTGATGCTGTGAGGGTTTAACTCAAAGTCTGTCTCAGAAAAACGCAGCAAGGTTGTCATAAATGATCCCTTCACCTAAGAATAAAGTCAGCTTTCGGAAAACTGACCTTCTTAGAAATCTTTAGCTTTGTAACATCCACCTCATTTGATGTAATCCTCACCTATTTTGCAGACCCAAATGGAAAAGGTAATACCTTCTAGTTTCTGCAAATAGTGAGGAGAACACAGCCTAAGCTACAACAGTTCAAACATGACTCAACATTGTTTAGTAATAAAGACATGCTCGAGAAAAGACACGTCTCATTGAATTACATTTGTTCTAAATCATGTCAAACACAAATACAGAAAATTTCAGACCTCTGGCTGCATCAGTTCCAGAGCTGTGGGGTTTTGAACTTTTGGTGTCACCAGCGTCTCCAAATCTCTCCAATTGTGCCAAATGCTTTAACTCAACTATTTGATCCATAGAATAACACTGAAGCATTTTGATGGCCACAAAACATTTATAAGGCAAGTATTTTCCACTTTTTCAGGATCAGTGTATATATAACAAAATAAACTAAAATCACATAAAAATCTATAAAAAAATATAATGAAACTGCTGCTTTTCAAGCTGAAATAAGCCCCAGTGCCTTTTCCAAGCCTTATTTTAGTTTTCCTTTTTCAGCCGTAGGCATTGTAATAAAATAAAATCAGCATCTGAACTTCAAAAATATCAGAGTGTTGTTATGATTCAGCTTTGAGCTGCACGCATTGATCAGCTGTATGTCACTCTTAAGCAAGCCTGTAACACGGCTCTGCTTAATGCAACCCCGCCATGTCTAGCCTTGTTTGAAACCTTATTTCATTGCCTACGAAACCTTATTTTATTGGCTACGAAACCTTATTTCATTGCCTACGAAACCTTATTTCATTGCCTACGAAACCTTATTTTATTGGCTACGAAACCTTATTTCAATGCCTACAAAACTTTATTTCAATGCCTACAAAACCTTATTTTATTGGCTACGAAACCTTATTTCATTGCCTACGAAACCTTATTTCATTGCCTACGAAACCTTATTTCATTGCCTACG
>NW_015150890.1:522617-523120 GCF_000732505.1 Cyprinodon variegatus
TGCCTACGAAACCTTATTTTATTGCCTACGAAACCTTATTTTATTGGCTACGAAACCATATTTCATTGCCTACGAAACCTTATTTTATTGGCTACGAAACCATATTTCATTTCCTACGAAACCTTATTTTATTGGCTACGAAACCTTATTTCAATGCCTACGAAACCAAACAACCCACATGATCTTAACCAATAACAGCCGGACTCTATGAGGCGTAATATCGCTCTACTCCGTGCGTCATTGGCTGACAGGCAAGGAGCGCTTAGGAGACTTCATCAGCTGTCCCTGACTCAAATCGAGTCAAACAAAGATGCTTTCTGGCAACATGAAGTAGGCTAAAAGATATCTAACAGTTAGGAAGGTCTTAATAAACTTTTTACTGAAGTAAATAACCAGCAGAGGCTAACTTAAAAAGGCAGAGCAAAACTGGAATCCTCTGAGTTCCGTCTGATGGACTGAATACAGACCAGACTGATGGAGAAACGCTGCTATTCATCCAGTTT
>NW_015150890.1:524330-526050 GCF_000732505.1 Cyprinodon variegatus
AATATCTCCCCAATTCAGGAGAAAAATTCACTTATTTTAAGAAAAAAAAGTCTTATTAAGATTTCAGTTTTTTGCAGTGGCTGCAGGGAGCCTGCCTCGTATCTCCAGTGGCCAAGACGTGGACACCAGTACAGGTCACCAGTTCATCACAGTGCAGACGCCCCGGCACCATCAGACCTGCCTGTGCACATGGAGAACACGGACGCTGCCTGCAGAAGCAGGCGGGAGGAGCAGCAGGCGGCTGACCGTTAAACCGAGGGTGGGATTGTTCTGAAAACAGACCTTCCTTAAAACATGATTGATCTGTTAATGGATTATGGATTGGTGCTGTGATTTATAGAACTCTGACAGCCTCTTTTTTCTAGAACTGACAAAAGGCAGCAGGACGACGTGTGGAAAATGTCTCCATCCTGTTGGTTTTAGAGCTCTGAACCACAGCGCCAACGTCTGAAACTCATCAGCAGGTAAAAGCAGAGATAAAACAAGGGCTAGATCTGCTCATGATGCGTCCACTGAAAGAAAAGCACCTGGATGCATTCATTCATACATCAAGGTTTTATTCTGGACACCTTTGACAAGCTGCAAAGATTCACATTCTCCATTGAACCCGCCCTGGTTGGGTCCTGGAACGCGGCCCCGGCTCATTAACCATCAGCTGAGGGGTTCAGTGTTCACTGTGGTGCTTCTTCCTCACCTGGCTGCCTTCTTTCTGCCAGAAGACGGCAGGCGGGGGGTTTCCCTTGGTACCGCAGAGGAAGGTCACGGTCCGACCCGGAGCTGTGATCTGGTCTCGCGGCCTGACGACGATCTGAGGAGGCACTGCAGGAAAGAAAGACCAACGTTAGACTGGAGATCCGGCCGTGGCTTCCTTCTTCATCCCATCAGTGCGGAGGAGCGCCTGAACACTCAAACGCAGGAGAACATGACGAGCTGAACTACGGTTCAGCTAAACGCAGCAGGAACTGAAGCTCTGGCGTCTGGACCAGCTTTCAAAGTTCCTCTGATTTCGTTCAAAAAGCATCTAAAAAAATCTACTTAGTGATTCAAACTCTAAGATAAACATTCTTTGGTGGAGTTCTGGTTCTGGCAGAACACCCCCCCTCTCACACACTGACAGATGAAGCCTAAAGCACTGGTTGAACTGGTTCCAGTCTGGGATCTGCTGCTCAGACCTGCTGGATCCAGGTCTGTGGGTCCCTCTGTGAGCAGGCTAATCAGGTGTGGAGCTGAAGGAGGCAGCAGATGAATGGCAGCTTTAGCATGTAGGGTGTATGCTCAGACACACACTGCTTTGATTTGTATTGATTCAGTAGCAAAGTGACAGGCCTTCCTCTGCAGAGGGGGTGTGAATGCATAATGATGCCCTCCAACAGTCCTAATTGATTTCTCATCCTCCCACCTGATCTCCTGCTTCTCTTTCATTCTCACCCTGGATTAGCATAGAAGCACACGGAGAGACGGGCTGACAGGAAGGAGGAGAGCCACTCAGGAGAGAAGCAGCAGCAGACATGCAGTCAGAGGAGGAACATGTTCCATCTGCCGCTGCTGTTTGGATGCTTCATGAAGAAAAACGGCTCATTGTGGAAAACGTAAAGACCCTCAACCGTTCTAGATGAGTAAATATG
Source organism: Cyprinodon variegatus (assembly GCF_000732505.1). Classification (NCBI taxonomy): domain Eukaryota; kingdom Metazoa; phylum Chordata; class Actinopteri; order Cyprinodontiformes; family Cyprinodontidae; genus Cyprinodon; species Cyprinodon variegatus. The sequence goes on from NW_015150890.1 coordinate 525,956, forward strand.
AGACAATCCTGAGTCCAACCTCCTCAGTCCAACCTCCTCAGTCCAACCTCCTCAGTCCAACCTCCTCAGTCCAACCTCCTCAGTCCAACCTCCTC
>NW_015150890.1:526757-533539 GCF_000732505.1 Cyprinodon variegatus
CCTCAGTCCACCCTCCTCAGTCCAACCCCCTCGGTCCAACCTCCTCAGTCCAACCTCCTCAGTCCAACCTCCTCAGTCCAACCTCCTCAGTCCAACCTCCTCGCTCTAAAAGCCTCAGTCCAACCTCCTCCGTCCGACCGCTGTAGTGACTGATGACTGATACTCAGACTGACTCACAAATGTTCTTTTTTAAATGTAGTTTTAATGATTTTTCTTCAAGGTCTGTGGGAAATCTAACAGATGGAATTAAGGTCCACTATAACGGGTTCCCACTTTAAGCCACTCTGACAAGAAGGATGGAGATAAGTGAGGAAACTGGCAGATTGCAGTAAACGTTGGGCTGAAACAATGAATCATGATTAACCCATTATTGAAATAATCAACAACTAATTCAGCCATCAATTAATTGGAGTATATAGACTGTAAAACCTGCCTTTAGCTGACAGAGTGATCCACTTAGAGCAGGAATTATACCAAAATTGTAAAAAAATATATAAACATTTTGCAGTTAAGATAAAAAAAAAGGTTTTTGTGTTCCATCCAGAACTCATCAGGTGAAAAAGTTTGTTTATCCTTTGCCTATCTGATTATTAATCGATTAATCCAGGAAATAATCAACAGATTAATCGATTTGCTAAATAATGGTTAGTTGCAGTCCTAAAGTAAAGAAAGACTTTCTCCAACAGGTTTTATGAGCCAAGCTGGGGGGCTGCTTCCATCCTGAGCTCAGCAGAAGGGGATTCAGGCGTCAGCAGCTTAGAGGGGGGTCTTAGCTGAGCTGCCGAGGGTCAAAAAGGCAGTTCCCTGTTGACCCTAAAGGTCAGCAGCCACCACCCCCCCTCCCTGTGGGTTTTATGTGAACATGAGAAGGTGATGGAAGAGTTGGCCTTCACTCCCTGGATAAAAACCCAGCGACAGCTTCCTGCTCAGCCTGATGCAAGGACTGAAATATTAAAGAAATGCAGCGTAATAGTCGTTCCTTATGTACGCATCTCCAGGCTTATAACCCCCCAAACACTCAGCCACAAAAACAAAAAACAACATTTGAACATTTCTGTCTCCCTGATGCACAGCCGGAGTGGAATCAGCATGCAGCGTTTGGTTCTCCGTCTGCAGAGAAACAATGTCTGATTGGAGGAGGCAGGCTGGCGCGTCGCCTCAGGCTGCAATAAATAATTAGCAATAATGGGCGCACTCGGCACGACGCTGAGCCGCAGATTTAGGGCAGCCAGCAACATTAGCATCCGCTCTGGGGACCGAATGGGGGATATAGATCCTAACAGAGGTGCTGAAATATACATGACAGGAATCAGCAAACAATGTCTGCGTGTCACTGGTGGAGTGATTTACGTACGGGAGCTGCAGGCTTTTCAGCGCGCACTGCTCTCTAACAAGCTCTGATCCATCATGATACATCCCAAATATAAAGTCCTTCTGTTCAAATAACGACCCGGCAGCTTTAGGAGACACGTTGTCTAAAGACACTGATGCCAGAACTGAGGAAGATGCTGGCACGCTAAGAGGAAGGCAAAAATAGACACGGGCTGCATGTCAGATTTCCAGAGCATTCCAGACTAGAAGTGTCACTTTCAGGGAGGGAAATCCGCTTTAAGCGTGACGCTCACTTTCTTTCAACGTCTAGAAACCAAATGTTTCTCTAAAAGGAGAAAATAGGATGATTGAAGGTCCTAGATGAGGTCTGAACACATCAGACCTCATGATGAACCCCCATGCTGAGCACTGCAGCTCAGCTGCAGAGGGAAGCAAACAAATACGGGACATTCATCTATGGCTGCAACCAAAGATTATTTTTGGAAATTGATTAATCTGTCAATTTTTTTTTTTTATTAATTGATTAATAATCAGATACAAAGGGTCCTTAAAGAAGGTTTCTTACAAAAATGAAACCAAGTGAAACAAAGTTTTTTCCACCTGAGGAGTTCTAGATAGAGCAGATTGACAGGAGGAATTTTTATTAATCCTAAATGCAAAATGTTTATATATTTTGTTACAATCATGGTATAACTCCTGCTTTAAGTGGGTCGCTCTGTCAGCTAAAGGCAGGTTTTACAGTCAGTTAACCATTAATTGATTACTGAATTAGCTGAATAATTTATTAATCAGATTGTTTCAGCCCAACGTTTACTGCAATCTGCCAGTTTCCTGACTTATCTCCATTTATCCTGGTTGTCAGAGCGGCTTAAAGTGGGAACCCGTTATAGTGGACCTTAAACTCTTATTCCTTAACGAATTACTGAATTAGTTGATTCAGTAATCAAGTCATTCAAAAATCTCTTTTCTTCAATTTTTCCGAGGACGTGTAACGAAGGAAATGCCATTTCAATCACTGATTAATCTGATTAATTGTTTTACATTCATTAGATTAATAAAGTCCCACCCAGTCTGCTAAACACCAACTCAAACCTTTCTAGACCTAAAGAAGGTGAAATACAAACCTGTCAATCACAACTAGCTGAAACATGTTGGTTTTATGCTAAACTCTCAGTGGAACCTTCATCATAATCCCTCATTTAGCCACATAATCTAATAATCCCAATTATTTTTGGTATTAATTAGTTCCTGGGGCTTTAATGAGAGCAGCAGCCCTGTCTGTAGCCATGCTAGTTCTCAGTTAGCTCCGTGGAGCACCGGCGGTTACAGCATGAATCAAAAGTTATTTGATTAAATGTTGACGACCATAAATCATTGGAAGTCATTTCCCAGGATGCATCATGTTGGTCCTGATAACACTTCCTGATGGAGCATCAGAGTCATCAAACTGTGCCTCTAAATATCTCAAATCTGAAGTCCTCCTTTATTACGGTGTTCATAAATTTCAGGAACTTTAATTAATGTTTAATGAAAGTTAAACCTTCTAAATATCAGAAGTTTTTAGAAGTGGAACAGAAACAAGCGTAAAGATGTGGAAATGTTTCCTGCAGCGTGCTGAAGCCTGACGGAGCGGCCAGGCTGAACAGATGGTTCCGTCTGCAGAGTATTTACTCTTAGTTCCTAACTGCTTAGATAATAATAATCCTAAAATCTACACAACTTGGTGCCTAATCCTCCCTAATCTGAGCTGCAGCAGATCTTAAAACGTCATCAGCTTCTAAGCTTTTGCAGAAGGAAGCAGAAACTGAATCCAGACTTTAGGAAGAGGGGCTCAGCTGTGGACCCACTCAGAGGGATCAGAGTGGGTGAGTTTGTTCCACGGCAGCCGGACGCCGCCTCAGAGGGGGGGTCCTTGGGGGGTGCTGGGGGTTTGCAGTGACAGGCAGCTGTCGGCGTCCCACACTGATTCCTCACGCTGTTTCACACATGTTCACTCAAATAAACATCAGTTTTCCTCACGGCTGTTTTCACTCCACATGACGGTTGAGGATTTTATTTCCAGGGACTAGAATTAATCTCAGCTTCTATTTAATTGGAAGTTAATTGGAAGTGATCCTTTCCTGCCCTGCACTCCGACTCGCTCATCCAACATCAGTACAGGAGTTAGAAACAGGCCAGAAAAGCTGCAGAAGCAGCATCTGAAGTAGGAGCACCTCAGGGAAACACAAAGCATCACTGGTCTTTAAAAATATTAAAATGAGTCATTATTCCTAAAGACAAACAAATCAGTCAGTCTGTCGGGTGAAAGCGAAGGGTTTGCCAGCAGCCTGTGATCCATGCAGAGGCACATGAGTTCAATCAAGTGGAGGATTAGAGGATTCATCTGGATCCCGGCTGAAGCCACACTTTGGTAATCTCTGAACCTTTGGGCCTTTTCTGCATGCATGCTTTCATCATTAGGGAGCCACATTAAAAGGAATTTTTCAGAAGTTTAAAGTCTGATTAGAAAAAATAGATCAATCATTTCAAATGTTTTTTTTTTCACTTTTACTGCAACAAATATGTTGGATTTGAACAGGAAACACAGAGAAGTGTGGAATCAAGAAGAACACACACTGTAAAAACGATCTAGAAATAAGTAAAAATGTCTTAAATTAAGTGTATTACCCTTAATTTGAGTAGGTAAATTAGATAGTTTGCCAATGGAATGAGTATTTGACTCTTAAAATAAGATATTTAGATAAAATGCACTTGAAAAAAAAGTGATGCAATTCTGTTTTCTTATTTTGACTGCAAATTGTCTTGTTCCACTGGCAAAATGTCTCTTTTACCTTCTCAATTCAAGAACAAATGCACTTATTTTAAGAAAAAAATGACTTATATAGATGTAGATTTTTTCCAGTGCATTAGCTGCTTTCACCATCCAGCATGCAGCTGTCCTCACAGCCGCTTCCTGCAGCTTTCCTGTTTTACATCCCAGAGCTGAAGCTTCAGCAGAAGAGTTAAATTCACCTGACTGTCTGAATGATGGAGAACAGCGGAGACAATGAGGGACCAACAAAAGCCTCCAACAGTTTTCATCAAATATCTAAGACTCACAGACATTTTAAAGGAAAAGTCTGGTTATATTTAGAATACAAACTTCTGAATGTCCTTTAAATATAAAATTATTCCATCCTGTTCAATAAATGATCAGTGTTTTCAATCATAATTGTTGTTGATTGCAGATGTGTCTAGTAGTTCCCATTGATTTAGCTTGTAAAGCGGGGAGAATGGCGCTAGGCTTACCGCACCGTGACGTCACTGCTGGAAGATGGCAGGAGGGAGGGGCTACTATATTTGGACAAAAATGGCTGCTCCCAGACTCTGTGATCACCATGAAAATGATTGTTTTTTTTACTGATTAACTCTAAATTTATTAAATCACCACAAACGTATTAGTTTTAGGTATAAATAATGATCCACTGGTTATTCCTGCTGATCAGACTTTTCCTTTAAACCTTCTGGTTTTGTCCTTTAGATAGATTACCTTCCAGTTAATAAGATCCCACCGTTCAGCTCAGGTCTTAACGCTCTGATTAATCTGTCGTCTCATTTATGGCGACAGTCCAATCAGATTGAAGTTATTGGTCTGAGGAAAACCAGCTGATTGCATCCAGTCCTCGACTTTGCAGAAACCAGTATGTTTATATGGAAAACCAACCCTGAGAATCAACAGAAAACATCCAGGCCTACAGTGGAACCCGGTAGCGGCAGCGTCATGCTCTGGGCTGTCTTTCTCCATGTCAGCTTTGTCGTGGGGGAGTCAGCTAGTTATCTGGAACATCTGGACGGTAGTGCAGACTATTCCTGAACGATTTTTACCAAAAATCAAAATTGCGACTATTTTCAAACAATATTGCGATTTTTTTGCATTTGCACAAAGCATGTTGATGTTTCAGTTTTTTCAGGACCTCTGAAAGCCTGACTGTGTTGCAGGACTTTGCTGTAATATTTGCATGAAAAAGTTATTTCTTTTACTATAAAGCATAGATCTACGTTCCAGCTGCAACTCTCTGTTCCCTTCAGTGCGGCTCATACACACTTTAATCGTATTACTGCCCCCTAAAGGCTTTAAGGAGAAATTTAGGGTCATATTCTTGTTGAATGTGTTGTCAATCACAATTGAGCGCCTCTGCAATGTCAAAATTATTATTTTTTTAATTGCAACTATATTGCAAATGCAATTAATTGCCCTGCCCTAGCGCAGACGAACTCCTGCTGAAAAAAGAGGGAATCTCTGTTTTTCAGTTTGTCCCTGGATGCATTTGTTGGTTTCAGCTCATCTCAGAGGACGTGTGACGAAGGAAAGCTTTGTGATGAATCTTTGGTGTCTTTGCTCTGTGTGAACAGGAGGCGGTCAGCGATCCAGGACGACCCGTCGGTGAGAGGAGCTCAGCTGGAGGAGGTCTACGTGGATTCGTCCAGCTGTCCATGCAGCTGTGGAGCTTCAGGGACGTAAACTCACACGGAAAAACCATTCAGCAGCCGCAGTCATAGAAAATAAAGACGTCCGACATTTAGAGCGACATCCAGCTGAGCTGCAGCCGACCGTCTATTCACACTGAGAGCCGCTTCACTTCAGCTTTAACCGAGGAGCTTTAACGTTAATGACTGAAAGCGTGCTGGTGACGATTCTCAGTCATCCACACTGCAAAAATGTTTATCTAAATGAGTCATTTTTTTCTTTCGTGAGACATTTTGCAAATGGAACCAGATTATTTCTCTTATTTAAAATAAGAGAAAATCACATTGTCTTATTTCAAGTGAATTTTATGAAATAATGTCACTTTAAGAGTAAAAATACTCATTCCATTGGCAAATAGTCTTATTTAGATACTCAAATTAAGTAAATACACCTAATTTAAGAAATTTGGACTTATTTTTAGATCGGTTTTGCAGTGCAGGTCATAGACATTCCAAAAAAGTTAAAAAAAACAGTCCACTGGACTTTGTTTCCAAGTTTGAAGACATTTCTCTTCCATCTAGGAAGATTTTTCCTTCAGAATGTCAGAAATAGCGTTGAGTTCAAGGCTTTATAGAGTAGCCCAACAAAGCCTTGTTTTTGTTTAAAAAACATAGAAAATGAAACTGATGAACAGGGAAGAAGGGAAGCCATCGATGCTAAGAGAGAAAAAACAACCTTAAACAGAGAGGATGGTCTCAGATTTCAGCTTCAAAAACCTCCAAAGCAGCGATAGAGTTGATTCCTTCCCACTATCATCGCAGCCCCAAACCCTTTACAGGAGAACAGAAGACCTTTCCTATTCAGCCAGGCCAACAATTCCCTTTAACGCCCCCCTTTCAGAGACATAGACAGGTATGGGGCATTACAGGCTAACAAAGAGCCAAACGACCCCCATAGAGGGGGGGACCCGTTCATCCGTTTCTATTTGCATGATTTCTAAACT
>NW_015150890.1:533626-536902 GCF_000732505.1 Cyprinodon variegatus
GCTTCCTGGATGGAAGAGAAACGTCTTCAAACTTGGAAACAAAGTCCAGTGGATTGATTTTAACTGTTTTAGAATAACTGAAAGCGTTTACTTTATGCATCCTGTTATACCTCCAGCAGAAGGCTTTCAGTTTGACCTCCTGACCTCGGCGACACGCTTATCTTCTAGGAGCGCTACTCGACACGCAGGGAGCCTAAAGCCGAGGCTCCGCTCAAACAGAGATATCATGAACAGAACTGCATTAGCACACATACATCCCCTCCACATCCATGGGTTTCAATCCGGAGAGCAAATTGAATTCTTCGAGCTCTTTGGATTAATCAGAATTAAACTGCAGCAGCAGCAGCAGCAGCAGCAGCAGCAGCGTCGCCTCCTTTTAATTGATGGGACTAAGGCTGAGCGTTTGGATGGCAAATTAAAGATCTCGGGTATTAATGGAGGCCCTGTTCTCTGCTTCCCAAGGTTCAGTCTTCAGATAATGCAACATGAGAGCAGTGAAAATAAAAAGCCTTCCTTCCTTGTCATAGGAGAGCTTCCCTGCTAATTGATTTTCCTCTCTGGCAGACGAGCGTCAGTGTTGGTGGAGGCTGCCTGAAACATGACAGCATCGCTCACACAGAAACAAGCTGGGGAATGAAATGGGATACTTACATGAGCGGCCCGCTGCATGCGATGGAGGGGGGGGGGGAGAGAGAGAGAAGAGAAGTGAGACAAATGAGATGAAGAGCTAGAAGTGACTCCTGACAATGAATGAAATGAGAGATGTGAGGAGAAACCGTCGGCTGACCAGGATGAGCCCAATATCCCCCTGAGTCAAACTGAAAAATCCTACATTCTTCCAATCAGTAAACACATCTTATTCCAGTCAACACAGCTCTCTTCAGTGTGGAAGTTGTTACTGATAGACGAGAATTCAATTTAGGGCTGAAACAATTATTCAAATTATCGAATTATTGAACTAATTGAGAACTAATTGAGTAATCTATAAATCCTTAACCGGAGTTTAGATGCTATAAAACCTTAGCTGACAGACTGACCCACTTAGAGCAGGAATGATATTAAGATTGTAAAATGTTAATATAATTCAGAAAAAAAATACATGTATACATTTTACATATTGAAGGCATAAAGGAGGATCTTTTATTTCCGGGTAGATCATCTCAATCATTGGTCCTCCAAACTGTCAATCATTCTGGTGATGTGTTTACGTAAGGCCGTCTTACGTGCTCGCCCTGTTAGCTATCTTTTTCTTTCAGGCGTAGATCTGTGGTGATATACGCCTGATATATGCGGTATATATCAGGTGGTGATATACGGTAAAATGGCCGAGGGTCGGAAGAGAAAAAGTGTCTATGAAGTGAATAAGAAGAAAAGAAATACCTCAGAAGAGGCAGATATATCCCATAATGCTTTGCGTGGAGAGCTCTCCCTGCAAAGCATTATGGGATTTGCTGTCACAGCGGCCTGCTGACGCTACCTGACAGTGGCGACTAATAACAAAGATGGCGCAGGCACCGCGCGGAGGAGTTACGTGACCAACGGAGCAAAAAGCAGTGATCATCTGTCTGAACGGTCAGTTAGCTGAGTTCACCATAAAGTTCACTATATAGCCCCCGCACTACATGGTGATGGAGGGATTTAGAGGTTAGGGCGGACGGTCGGACACAGTACGCTGGTATGAGCTATGAGAACAGCAACTTTTAAACACATCTTGCACATGCATTTTATTTTTATAGCCCATATGGCTAACTGACCAAGCTAAAAGAGGCTAACCTGTTAGCTACAGCTAGCCAAAGCGCTACCCAGCTCTTTATATCACAATCTAACAGTTACTTTGTTTAACAAAAACAGATATTTTCAGCTTTGTTATCAATCAGGTAAAACTTCATATGTCATTAGATGCTAACGCTACCGATGCTCCTGACTCGGCACACGGTCGAGGGATTATGTTTAGGGCTGCTGCTGATATTTTTTTTTTGCAATTAATTGATTAATAATCAGATAACCAAAGGCTCCGTAAAGAAGATAACTTTATGTCATTAAACCAGGTGAAACTAAAACTTTTCTAGTTCTGCATTATAGAGCAGATTGACAAATGAAAACATTTTTTTAAATGCATTTATAACTTTTACAATCTTTGTATAATTCCTGCTCTAAGTGAGTCGCCTGTCAGCTAAAGGCAGGTTTACAGTCTCTATACTGCAGTTAACGATTAATTGATGACTAAATTAGCTGATGATTATTTCAATAATTGATTTCACAGTTAATTGTTTCAGCTCTAGTTGTATTAGAATTGTTGTCTGGGCAACCACGGTGATTTACATCATTAGCCAATCATAAAGCAGCCTGCGCCGGACCCGAGCAGATCTGGATCCTCCAGCGTTTAATCTGCCGTGTTTAATGAGGAGTTTAGGATTATAATGAAAAACAAGGCTCTGCACCCCGAATCTCTCAGGTTGGATAAATGGCCGTGCAGATGCTAAAAGGTTAGCATCCTATTTTCTCCTGTGTTAGCCATGCAATACATCTTACACTACGTCTTGTAGATCAGCTTTGTCCATGCTAACATATTTGCACATGTTTTTATACACATAAACCCTCAGAGATCAGACTCTACAGCTTAAAAGCCAACCAATGTTTAAAAGTGTAATGATATAACAGAAAATTATTATTTCACAAAGTTAAAATGTAGGGGGAAGATGACCTGGACATTGGAGTCACTCTGATCAGTGCATTGTGTGCGCTCATTTCCATCATGTGTGGGCGTGCATCGTTCCTCCCAGTCGTTGACAATAACCCACAATCAATTTCTATTTGGCTAAAAGCCGCTGCTGGGAAGACAAACCTTTACTGCTTCACTGTTTACTGAGCAGCTGTTCCTCTGCCGCTCTGGTCCTCTAAGCATTCTTAACGTTATGGTGCTGTAGTGCATCACGTGTCTGTCAGTCAGTGCTGTGGGTAGAGGCTTGTGTTTGCACTGAGTAAAACTGCTAAATATTCCCTTTTATCACAGCAAATGACAGATTCCTCATCCGCACGCTTCTCTTCAAGGGACTGCCTTTATTCTCAGCCAATTTCGCAGCGTTTTGATCTTCATTCTCTCTCCTCAGGGATGTACAGTCCAGGCTTGAAAGGATCTTAAAATCCATTTTTTCCTCTTTATCTGCCTTTTAGTTGACCCTCACAGTGAGTAACCAGTGGATTATATATAGCACCTTTTAATTCTATTCAGTTTAGTTCTATAGCTCCAATTCACATCATGTCATCTCAGCTCAC
>NW_015150890.1:539157-542459 GCF_000732505.1 Cyprinodon variegatus
GACGGAGTGTGAATCAGACTCACCGAACACGACCAGTTCAGCTGGATCACTGTCTTTCTCACCAACCATGTTTGTTCCCACACACACATACATGCCAGCATCGCTCTTCCTGGTGTTGGAAATCATCAGCTTTCCTCCTCGGATCTGAAAACGATGGAGGGTGGAGGTCAGAAGGACATAAAGAAGAAGGAAGCGAGAGGAGAAAGGAGTCATGGAGGACGGGAGAAAGAGAGGACAAATGGAAGGAGAGAGGAGGCGGGATAGTGAAGCATGTTAGTGAGGAGTGAAGCCGCTCAGTCATCTTTAGCGACAAACCGCCAACATCATTCAACAACCATTCCAGCTGGAGGACAATCGCCATGGAAATGGTTTTAAAGTGGGCAGTGTGTGGGCGCAGCGTGATGAGTGGAGATACGGGACGCCGTCTGGATCCTCACCAAGCTCTATATTTAATATATAGAGCTGATATTTAAATGTTAAAACCAGAAATCCACACATTAACATCCTCTAGAACGTTCTCTGTGGAGTGTGCTTACAGTGATCCTCTCATCGCGGTCGTTGACCCGGATGTTGTTCCTCTTCCAGGAGATGGTGGGCTCAGGATGGCCTCTGGGTGGAACACACTCCATGACGGCGGGCTCGCCCGCTGCTACCACCACGTCGCTGGGAGTCTGACGGAAGTCATCCCTCAGAACTGGGGAGAAAAATGGATACAAGATTCAGAACCATGTCTGACGTAACGTCTTACTCCAGTCCTGCATGCGTCTGCTAATGAACCAGCGTAATGATGAGTCTGTGACCGCCTCACTGACAGCAGTCCCAGTGCTGAGGCTGGGAACCACAGCTTGATGCTCAGACTGTGCCTGACCGGACTGGAATTAAAACAAGGTGTGCATGAATCCCTGAGGTCTTCATTGGCTTCATATCATGAGTGTGTGGCATCCCAGAACATTAATAATGGAGGCTGCAGCAGCAGAGGCAGACAAAGCCCTGAATAATTCAGTCTGACCCAAACACACAGCGTCCTGCACAAACATCGCTGACCACAGCCGACAGGACTCCACCTAAACAAGCAAGGGAGTAAATCCATGTCCTCAGTAATTCAGTTGAATACACATCCTAGTAGAGTGTGCTTCCTCCATACCTCTGCAGTTCTGCCCTTTAACCACGATGGAGTCTCAGATTGGTGGAGAATTATACTACAGTCAGACCGCATGCGCTAGAGGCAGCAGAAGCAGCTGGTTTACATGCAAAGTCAGTGGTTGATGCATATCAAGGCACAGCGAAAAGCAGCATCTGACGAGCTTAAGGTCAGAGCAGCAAAGCCAGACCCAAACCTGGACCCGGACCCAGAGATATTATGGTTCATAGATCCAGGGACTGACAATCAGCTGAACCACTGTGTGCACCTATGAGGAGAACGGCTCTGCAGAAAAATAGGAATCCCAATTCCAACCAACCCGTAAGCAGTTCAAGAGCACTGGGGCTTCTTCTATGCATCTGTTAACCTGAGTTCAGGAACTACTTCCTGTCTTACTTCAAAATAAGAGTCCTAGATAAAGATCCAAAGGCTGTCAGCCTATAAATGTTCATCCATAGCTCACAAAAAGCTTCAAAGACTGGAAGCAAACAAAGCAGCATGCTAACAGTGCTAACAGTGAGACAGATGTTGGACAGATGTTGCTCCAGTGACACATGCTACATACCAGAAGCCATTTTATAAATCCAGTCTTCAATTGCTTAAACTCCATTCGTCCGTAAGGATCCACAGATTCAAAGTAATCCAGAATATTCATATTGAAAATATTCCATGATGAGAAAATCGCCACTTAACGTCCAGTTTTTGACATCAGAAAAGTTAGCTGGTCATAGCTATTGCTAATATTTACTTTCTAATAGTTATTTCCTCAGTTGTTAGCCCTTGGTGTTCGGTATGGTTCTTTACATCATTTTCTTACCTACAAGAAAAAAGCATCTTTGAATGACTATGATGTGAGTCAGGGACAGCTGATGAAGTCTGCCTGTCAGCCAATGATGCACCGACTAGAGCGATATCACGCCTCATAGAGTCCTGCTGTTATTGGTTAGGACCATGGGGCTTGTTTCAGGGTTATTCTATGGGTCAAATAGTTGAGTAACAGCATTTGGCAAAATTTGGAGACGATGTTTTAACTGATGCAGCTTGGCCTGTTTTACACTCTCCTCCCTTCACACTTTCACACTATTTTCATTTATATATTCAGAAACTAGAAGGTGTTAGCTTTTAGACTTAGACAGTACTTTATTGATCCTTTGGGAAGACTCCCTCTGGAAATTAAGGATCATTTAGGATATCATTTTAAATGAAATATGACAGATGTAATTTGGGCTTACGGTTCCTAAGTTATTTGCTTTTTCATCTGGGTATGCAAAATAGTTGAGGATTAGTTTAAAATGAGGGGGCATAGATGGCTTCCTTCACGCCTCTCTCAAACCATCTGTCTGCTTTCCTCAAACAAACGTCTTTTCTCCATTTTGTGGATATTTTCAGAGCCACACTTAAAAAAATGTCTCCATGTCAGGAATATAATCATGAAATTCTTTTGACTTGAATCTTCTACGCTGTCACAACATGTTTTTGTTTTTTATGAAACGACTCTATAATGGGCTTTCCAACATGTGCAGGAATCTGAGGCAGCTGTAAATGTTTCTGTTAAAGACAGTGAGACACATCAAACATTAGCAGCCTTATCCATGCAGACAGCTGCGCTCAGCCTTTTACACGTTCCTGCTAAATAAGCTGTCGACTGCATCAGATCTCTGAGGAAGGACTTTCTAATGTAGCGCACACCTCTGACTGATAAAGGAAGGACAATTATTCCAGCTACATTAAAGCATAGAGGAGCTTTTCACACAAAGATCGTTTCTGTAAATGTCGACTGCTGACACAGTTTCATGGTTTCTTCATTTTTAGACTTAGTGCCATTTTTACAGAGGCTGCCTTTACCTGTACATTTAACACTGAGGCAGATAGGACAATGCTGCCTAATGCTTAATGCCTCGTTGTCATAGTTACACATGGTTTAAATATAAATAACTATTGGTGGAAATGTCTTTAAACCCAAACATGAATAATACATAGTTTAGTTAATCAGTCTGCTGATGTTTCCAAGCTGAGTGGAGGAGAAACGATTCTTCCTCTGATGCTGCTGCTCATCTTCACTTTTCATTTCAGGAACTGAAACCTGTCGCTGCCTTCAGGGTAAAACTGCTGGACTTTAACCTGCAGACTTCTGTTTGTCTGAGATTCAGCAGGAAATACA
>NW_015150890.1:544612-546193 GCF_000732505.1 Cyprinodon variegatus
CATCCATCCATCCATCCATCCATCCATCCATCCATCCATCCATCCATCAGACCATATTCTAATAGCCAAACAGTAAACTGATGGTTTAGGGCATAGAAATGTTCAAATGTTCCACGTGTAAAGAGAGATTTTCCGTATCTGAAACTAAATCTGAGTTTTTGTCTTTTTTAACGTCTGACAGTCAGATCCAACCTGACACGGTATAATATCTGTGGTCATTGTGAAAAAAGGAGGTGCTGATACAAACCTGGACATTAGAGGGAGAGTCATGCAGACATGTCAGGACCGTCCATCATAACAGCAGTGGAAGCGTTTAAAGGCCAGCATAGATTAATGCAGCGGGTTGTCTGTGCTGCCCCGTCTAAATGCTCCTCCATTGCTGAACCATGATCCTCGCTACAGAACGGCTGCATGTGGCTCTAGCCACACCCTCAAAGTGGCGGCCAATTAGTCTGAACATCTGGGGCGCTCTGTGTCCCACTGGCTGCTTCAATCTGGGAATGATATGCAGGACCACACCCTGACCTTTTCCATACCTCAATATTCACAGCAGATTAACCAGAATCAAACTAAATTGAGCAGGATGGTGTTTCTTCACGCAGCGTGAGGGTGGAAATGGGACAGCTGAGGGACCCCCAGGTTTGGATTAGCATGAGGGGCCGGTTGGAGGGCCCCTGTCATGACCTGTCATCCAACATCCTGAAATCCTGGCTCCAGGGGAGCCTGATCATTTTCATTCTGCTCCTTCCAACCAATGTTCACCACATCTGAGGAAGACTTTAAGTTTATTACATGCTCACAATTACCCATGGGGCCCTTTGGGGCCCAAATTAAGCAGGTGCACTTTGACCTTTCCTTTAAAGCCCTTCAACAAAGCCAGGATAATCTGCACCACTGGGGCTGAACTGGGCTCTTTAATGGGAGCAGCCAGCAGGTCTGAGATAAGGAGGGCTGAATGACCCGATCCGAGTTCTGACCCGATCCGAGTTCTGACCTGATCCGAGTTCTGACCCGATCCGAGTTCTGACCCGATCCGAGTTCTTAGCCGATCAGAGTTCTGACCTGATCTGAGTTCTGACCCGATCCGAGCTCTTAGCCGACCGGAGTTCTCAGCTGATTTGATTTCTGACCCGATCAGAGTTCTGAGCTGATCCGAGTTCTGACTCGCTGATCCAGCTTCTACCGCTTCTGGTTTCGCTCTTACTAACGATATACCAGAAAAACTGCTTTTATTGAATATCCTAAACGTAGCAGCATCATCAAAGCACTTTGATCAAACCTTTCATGTAAGGAAAGGGGAGGGGTTTGTGTCAATCAGTCATTTATTCAAACTATTTCTGTTCATTATCTAGAGCTGGGTGTGAGGGAGCAGCCAGGAGGACTGCAGAGCAGCAGCCTGAACAAACGCAGAAAATACACTCCTCTTTTCACAGCCTCCTTCTCTCCTTTTGCTGCTTTACTAAAAAAAAGACCTGATTCTGAAAATCTTTGAGTCTTTTAAAGTCAGCAGCAGCAACTTCCACACCGATGATTGTTGGTCGTATGTTTGGAAAAGAGACGTTGACTGAAGGGAAACGTCAA
>NW_015150890.1:546805-549898 GCF_000732505.1 Cyprinodon variegatus
GGAGAAGCCCTTTCTCTCTTATTGATTCATCAGGGATTCATCAGATGATGATTTAGTGAAGAATCATAACGACAACAATAAGGTGGATCATTGGAGGACATTATTAAGCCTTTAAACGTCCCAGTCATACCGCTCCCACCAGTCCAACCAGTCCAACCAGTCCTGTTTATCTACGTCCAGACATGCGTCCTTCATCTTCTTTGTCCCCTCTCTGGTCCCCTGCCAGAGCCATTTAGGCCTCCACTGCCGCTCTGCTTAGACCTGTCAGCTGATCCCATTTAGCCGCCCACTCCCAACACATCCACCCACCCACACCTTAAACCACCCACCCACCCACTCAGCCCCACTCCCACCCTCCAGCCTCTCTGCTTCCACCAAACCTGGAAGCAGAAGGACCTTCCATTCAAAACACAAAGAGAAAAGATTTCCATATACAGCATTATTTATCCAACCCTGTGATCATCTCTACCTGAAGAACATGGAATCAATTTAGAGGCATATTAACATCTAACATTCTCTCCTAGAACAGAACCCAGTGTGTAATAATAACCATCACTTCCTGCCAGCAAAATTAGATCAGATTTTTCTTATAGGAAAGGTCTACGAACCTTCAGTGACCTTTAAGGAAAATGAAACATTTTCAAGCTTCAATTACTTCAAATACGTTCAAAATATGATCGTCCACAGAATGATTTATTCTGTTATTTCCAAGTTCACAGTTATGCTAAAACGGAGTGCAAACAATTCCCTGTACTTCCTGACAAATCCCTTCTCTGTCAGAAGTCCCCTTTGGGATGAGAGGATGTACGGCACGGTTATACTCCATCATTATGTTAACAAACAAGGTGAAGGTGGAAACTGATAAAAGTCGCAAGGGAGAGGATATTTCTGAAGAGGTGTGATCAAAGGCCTTAAAAAGGGTTAATGGCAGCGCATCCTGTGGAAGACCTGGATTAATCCAGTTTAAGGCGGAGCATCGTCTCCACTGGAGCAGAGCCAAGATTTCCTCTTTCTACCAACATATGACGGTAGATGTGTTAGATGTCATGCAGATGTAGCTGACCTGACACACATTTACACAATAACGGTCTTCAATGTATTGTCTGAGGTTCTGGAGGTGGGAGTGGAACCCTGTGTAATAGTGGTTATATTTGGGGTACCAGATGAAAAACAATGTAACATCACATCTTTAGGTAGTCTAATGGCGCGTAGGCTAATTCTAATGAATTGTAAATTACACCCTCCACCGGCTGCAGCATGATGGCTGCCAGATGTGAGGATGTTCTTACACTGGGAGGAAATTAAATTCACCATACGAGGTTCTGACAGTATGGGGAACTTTGATCTCATATTTTGATGCACTTGATACATGAGCAAAGTAGCATGCCTTAACCAATGACTGTATTTAGTAATATACTGGAGGAGCCAACCAACCCCAGGGAGTTCAGGCTACAGCCTGACATTTTGCTTCAGACTTGATCTGAGTTTTATTCTTTCTGTAAAAGTCTATACTTTTGATTTGACACTGAGATTTCTATTCTTTCCTTTCTTCTATAACATTTGTGCTTATTTTACTGTTCAGCTCCAGTCAGGGTGTGCTGGGGGTGGGGGGGGGGTGCCATCCATCCATCCATCCATCCATCCATCCATCCATCCATCCATCCATCCATCCATCCATCCATTATAATACACTCAGAGCTGAATTAAGCTTTTATCTTCACAGATAAATGGTGATCAGGTAATAAAATGTTGTCCTCTTTTTTCTTCAGAAAGACCAACTAAATGAAAGGAGGTTGATAATGAGAGAAACTCTACTTGGTCTGAAGAATAAAACCTATGCCTGTGAAGGTGTCTTTTTATAGCCTCATTAATGGCGGGCCTGACCCCGGCGCCCTGACCTGCCAGCCACAGAGGCAGCGGTAGGATGGGGTTCGGGGGGGGGCGATTAATGAGGAGCACAGAGAAACTGGAATCTACCGACCCGACTCCTAAGGCTGCGGCGGGACGTCACAGGAGGCGATCTCTGACTCACAAACAGCAGAGGGATCAGCCTGCTTTCATGGGGGGAGGGGGGTCTGTGTGGCCCACGCGTGCCTCTGCATCCATATTAGTAATGAATGCCCATAAATATGCTGCAGCAGAGCGATGGGGAGGACCGTGCTTACTTGGAGGTAAGCTAGCGACTCATTTTCAACCAGCCTCCCATAAAGGAGGCTAATATTCAGACTAAGGGTAGATCTGAGTTGTCCTCTATGTGATCAAAGATAGAGTTTGTCCGACAGTTTGTGACGCATTTCAGGAAACCCTAGAAGAAGGTTCCTTAGCAACCCTGATGCTCTCACAATCACATCCCTCAACTATAAGAAAGGAAAACACCATTTAACCCTGGTATCCTTCACCATTTCAACCCAAAAGCAGTAGTGCTAGTTCCTGCACTGCAAAAACAATCTAGAAAGAAGCAAAAATTTCTTAAATTAAGTGCATTTCCCCTTGATTTAATATTTTTACTCTTGAAATAAGATAATTAGATAAAATGCACTTGAACTAAGACAATGCAATTTGTTTTCTTATTTTAAATGTAAACTGTCTTGTTCCATTGGTAAAGTGTCTCACTTACCTCCTCAATTCAAGAAAAAAAGCACTTATTTTAGGAGAAAATGGCTAAAGCACGGCATACGCTGTACGAGTTTTTGACCTTTTCGGACCAATTCCTGAGTCAGGCAAGATTTCTGTGGATCAAGTTTCATGCAGATTGCTTCCCGGGCGCTGCACAGTGGCAGCCCACTGTTCCCCAACGGGGATGGATTAAATGCAGAGAGTTCATTTATCCATTGTGAGATCAAAAAAAGTTCAGTTTCAATTTTTATGGTGAGTGTCAGGTAGTATACAGGAGGATAGCAGGGGCGATCAGCCTCCAAATCAGGAATTTAAGATCGGGAGACGATCAAACATCTCCTGAGGTGATGGTGGGTAAATCCTGCTGTTGAAGCCCATTTACCAGAACAGTGTGCAAACAAGGGAGTTCTTCTTCTTTTTCTTCCAACCAGCTTCCTCTCTATGTTTTGTACTCAGCTGACTTTTCATGCTGTCTCT
>NW_015150890.1:550195-557649 GCF_000732505.1 Cyprinodon variegatus
CGTTTAGGCCAGGGTTCGTCTTCATGTGGACGGGGCCTAAAGCGCTAAGTTGGCAACACTGCTCTTTGCATGGTTTGTTTTCAAATGGTTTGCTGCTGTCTGTTTGGACCTTTCTGAACATGTGCAGCAAATGGACTGATCCAATATGGTGGACACTGAAGGGGGCATAAATGGACTGATCCAATATGGTGGACACTGAAGGGGGGGGGGCTGAGACACACTTAATATTATCAGCCAAAGGATTTTGTTAAAAAACATAATTAATGTGCACTAATAAGGAATAGTTGTATTAACCATTCATGGAAACAGAGTTTATGGGGCCCTATGCAGCTGCCTAGTATTGCCTAATGGTAAATCCCCCCCAGGTTGTACTGGTAGTGGTAAACTGGAGGCTCTGGGTCAGGCCTACACATGAAAATGAGTCTAAACTATATCAGAAGTTCAGTGAAACCCAAACTGTGTGTGATCTGTGATCGTTTATTCATGTCTTAATACTGTAAATCCCCCTCAGACCAAACTCAGCGGAGCTTTACAGTTCTTTCAGAATTAAGACAAAACAGCATCTCTCTGCCTGAAAGGAGCCGTAAGAACCCGAAGGACAGGGGGACGTCCTTCAGAGCAGCAGCGGGATTACTGCCGCAAACGTCCAGACGGTTCAAACGTCCTTGAGCAAAACGATGATTTGTTTCTGATGGGAGGCTGAGTGGCCGACCATGACGGCCGCAGCCTCAGACCCATTGAGGAGAAACAGAAAACATTTTCTGAGCTCGGATCAATAAAATCACATTTTCAAAAAGCGCTGAATGTGATTTATTCTCTGCCCTCGGCCTCTTAATCTGAATAGATGATAGAGAGCGCAGGCTGGGGACCGCCAAGGACGAACGATCCGTAAGGAGGCGTGCAGCCAAGGAGAGCGGCCGTCAGATCCATGGCTTTCATGACGCTACCTATTTATCTCTTTATGGATTCATTCCTTTGATGATGAAGGAGGAGGGGACTGATTATGTTGCATTGGTTCTTCTATATCAGGGATTGTATTCCTGCCCTTCCTCCTGAAACATAAGGGCCGGGTCACAATCCTCCCAGAGCTGCTTCTCAAAAGCATGAATAAAATATCAGACGGAGGTATTTAGGCCTGACTGAGCGAACAGCAAAGGAAAACAGCTCCTGAAGGCCGTCAGAAGGTGAGGAAGGGAGGAGTTTTTAACCTGTTGCCTGTTAACTGAGCAATATTCTTCCTGCTTTGGAGGCAGAGAAGCACACAGCTGGTCTGAAAGCTGGGAAAGGCGCTGAACCCACAACCCTTCACCTTCCTCTGCCCAGTAACTCCCAGCATGGGACCCTTAGGGTCCCCACAACAATGGCTGGAGCTCCTGTGTGTGGTCGGCTAATAAAGCAATTGTCTGAGCCTGAAAAGAGGATTACTTTAATCTAGTAATGGCTGATGGGGTGCAGCCTTTGGCCGCGTGGCAACAGGGTCACCTCGAATTGCTAAGGGGCCCATTGTAAGGCAAATCAAGCCCTCACCCCCAGGACCCTGTCCTGTCACCCCTACCTCTGTGCCCCCCCCCAGCTCTACTGTAGCTCACCCATCTGGAAACCAGGAACACTTTCCACTCCTCGGGTGGAACTGGACGGACAATGGCTGCCCCCAGCCAGCGGGGGTTAATGATTGACCACCACACGGGGCGGGTGGCAGGGACCACCGGCTGCAATCCCACTCCCACAATGCAACAGTTCAAGTCAGGTATCATCATTAACCTTTAAGTCATTCTGCTTTGCAAAGTGTTTCCAGTTCAGCCAGAGGGACAGATCAGGTCTATTCCCAGTAGGAGCAGGACCGACTAGGACAGACCACCCAGATCTGCTTCCTTCCTTCCTTCCTTCCTTCCTTCCTTCCTTCCTTGCTTCCTTCCTTCCTTCCTTCCTTGTTTAATGGATGAGAACCTTTGGTTCCTGAATGAACACAGGCACCTTTCCTCTTATTTTTCTCCATCAGAAGCAGTTTCACTGTTTGCTTCCTGACCTCGTCCACTTTTCCTGCAGCTCTGCGCCGCTGCGGAGTCAAGAAGGTGAAACGTCCTTCTGACATCAGCGTCTTTGTGTGCAGACGAGCCGGTCCATCAGCTGACCTCCGGTCCTCTGTCCTCTGGGAGTCAGAAAGCCAAACATGCCTTCGTACTGCAGGAAGACGGTCCGCTTGGAGCCGGAACACTTGATCAGGGAATCACAGACGCACTGAATGCTCCCCGAAAACACAGGGAGAGTCTGAGTTTAGGGGAGAATGATGAAATCCAAAGCCTGTGTTAATAGTTGGGTTCAAAGGGCTGCTGGTTGCTGAATGAACAGCTGCCTTTTCTCTCAGTAGGAGGGAAGCGCTGGAGCTCCAGACAGAGAGAAGCAACATTTCCAATTTTCCACACCGGTCAACAAACTACAGAAACAGACGGATCCTGGAGCAGAATTGCATTTAGCTCCACCTGAACGCCTCAAGCCCCCGTCGCAGAGGGTCTGCATCCAGATTGAATCTTAAGAAGGAATGAATCATGTGCAAATACATGGGAGCAGAAATCAATAGTGATTTCACACAACGGTAAAACCTGAAATGCCTCAAACAGCTGGTTAGAATGTGATGCGTCATCCTGACAGACGAAGGGTTCGCTCCACAAACACTTAACATCCACCTGAAGAACGGAGAGAAGGGAAGGAAAACGCGTCACTCTAACAACCCGACCCAGAAACCTTCAGAGTCGGCGAGACGGTCGACAATCACAAACACACAGCAGCAAGATGGCTCCTAACAACCGCGGCGGCTGTGGCTCCACAACCCGCGGAGAGAGAGTGAGACATCCAGCGGATAACAGGAAGGCCGAGGTGTTCCGGTCAGATCGCTGTTCTTTATCCCTCAGATTGTTGGAACTGTCTGTTATGGATCTCTCTGAAACTTCTGGAAATCTCAGAGTTTGGGGAGGAACGTATAAAGAATACACGGTTTTAGCAACGCTAGCTATGCTAACGACAGAATAGATACCAGTTTTCTGCTCCTAACAGAACTTCTGTTTGTAAAAAAATGTGTAAATCCCTTTAAGGTCCCACAGTGGGGAAATGAACATCTAACCCATCCCCGGGGGAGCAGTGTGAAGGTAAGGGGTCTTGCTCAGGGAC
The DNA here is from genome assembly GCF_000732505.1 of Cyprinodon variegatus. Classification (NCBI taxonomy): domain Eukaryota; kingdom Metazoa; phylum Chordata; class Actinopteri; order Cyprinodontiformes; family Cyprinodontidae; genus Cyprinodon; species Cyprinodon variegatus. Next base: position 553,361 of record NW_015150890.1, read on the forward strand.
CCACAGTGGCAGTCTGTGGGAGTGGGGCTTGAACTCGGAACCTCTGGGATCCCAACAGTAACAGACCTGATGAATGAGTCAAAGCAGGAATTACGTTTCATGAGTTTTACGAAGGTGATATTCTGACGCGGAGAATCCCATCAAGACCGGATATCAGCGCTGAGGCCTTCATGGCGTTTTCTCTCCATCAGACGCCATCAGCTCCTGTCGGCGGAGCAGGACGACCAGAGCTGAATGAAAGATGCTGCTCTGCTCATTGTTCTCCTCCCTGTTTGAAAGGATGCAGCAGCAAACAGACAGGAGGGATAGAAGCTCCTCATCGGGATGCAGAGACACAGCCTGACCACGGAGCTGCATTCCTCTCTGAGCCTCTGAGACGTCAAACAGACACTGTTTGAAATGAACCATTTTCTCTACTTAAGCTTTAAAATGCTAACTTATCATCTTTAGTGTCATTTTCCCTGCATGCCAGATGTAAAGTGGTCATTAAAAACCCAGTATCAGACTCTTCAGGAACTCTTCAATGATTTGAAATGTGCCTGATGAAGCAGGATGGTGAGCTGCTGAATGTTCCTCAGAGGAGCGGCTCAGAGCGTGGCGTCCTGCAGACGATCAGCAGCGATGCAAACCAGCTCACAGCGGCGCTACACAGCTGACATTTAACCAACAAACTAACGGATCCTCTCTGACGCAGCGGATCGTCTCATTCTGCTCCCGTCCGTCCGTCCAGAGCCTCGGCTCCCAGGAGACGGTCCTGATTCTGGGAACTGGACTTCCTGAGAACTTTCAGCTCCAGAACTTTCTGAGCATGACTGGACAGTTGGAGCCAATCAGGGGCCTTCCCTGATTCCTGATTGGCTCCTCTGTCGTTACAGAGAATGGATGCTCTTCTTCACACCACCTGTTGTTAAACCCCCCCCTCTATTCTACAGCTTTGTCTCAGAGCCCACTATACCCCCACCCACACCCCCCACCCAACACACACACACACACAGAGGCCTTTGTTTGGTCTGATTAATTCCTGGATCCTCTGGAGGGAAGTCGGCCCCGTGTGCGTCTGGCTGGATGGCCGACGGGGGAGGGCGTCTCCCCAACCATCTGATCCCCCCTTCTAAAACCAAGATGGCCACTGGCTGCGTCTGTAACACGGCCAGGACCTGGAATCCCATTAGTGAGGCGTGAACTGACTTTCGGACGTGTGCCTCAGCAGACAGTGTGAGGAGGAGAACCGGATTATCCGATGGGTCAGTGAAGGCCACACAGAGCTGATCAACAACATCGGGGGCCTCCACCCAAAACACTGGGTGATGGTGGGCGTGCAAGAGCTGCTGCTGGTTTCCAGTCTGAGGAGCTTAACATCCATCCAACGAATGGGGGGGGATTGATGGCAGCCATGTTCAGCTGTTTCTGTCAGTCTGGAAAAGTTGGACCGGACCATATCCCCCCCCTCACCTGCTTAGGAGGACAGCTGCCCTCCTGATCCAGGGGGCGAAGTGCTCCTCCTCCCCAGAAACATCCATAAAAGCTCCTAAAGGTTACCCCCCCCCCCCAGCAGCCGGTAACAGCAGACAGAGCTGCTGATGGACTTAAGGTCTGGTTATCCTCCTTCAGGAGTGTGGCAGCTAGATATGAGGCTGATATTTTTGATTGATGCCGATTTTGAAGTGTGTTGACAGCGTGTCTTCAGGGTTACACACAGTTCAGTGATCCCCAAAGACCGGCCGTGAACAGACCGTCGCACAGAGCTACAAACCAGCGTCCTGCGCGGTGTCTGGGATAGTGTCCGAGGTGTTCCAGGCGTTGTGGACGGCACGACAGCCAGAGTTTCTGCCACTACCCACACCAGCCATGTGGGAAAACATCATGGCTGACTACTGGAGATTGGGGAACTGAAATTGACCAATCACAGGCCTCCTGTCTGAGGTCACCTACAATTTTGGGGAGGTACACCAGAGTGTCTGTAGAAGGGTAGGGGGGCTTATCTGCATTAATGGCTGGAGACCAACCCAAAACAGAGACGGAACCAGGTCTTCAGACTCGGCCTCCAACCAGACAGCCGTGACGGCGGGCCGCATCGTGACGGCGGGCCGCATCGTGACGGCGGGCCGCAGAGTGACGGCGGGCCGCATCGTGACGGCGGGCCGCATCGTGACGGCGGGCCGCAGAGTGACGGCGGGCCGCAGAGTGACGGCGGGCCGCAGAGTAACAGCGTCACATCATCACCTGGGAACCAGATGTGTGATTTCAATCCTTTCTTACTGCAAACGCCTCCGGATATTTGACACCCTGTATGGAGCAGCTCTCCACCTTATCTTTCCCTCACTCTAGCAGACCTTCCCTCCATTCTTCCTCCTCACTCTGGGAGATTTTTCTGGTCTGGGAATCAGAGCAGCCTGCACAGCGTGAAACCAGAATATGGAGGCTTTGGGTCGATACTCATCCTTAATCCATAGTCTTTTCTCCTGCTGACGCTCTCAGCCCAGCAGCTAAGCTCCTCCATCACTCACTTGCCACCTCCAGCGACGCGTTGCGACTGACGGCTTCGCCCAGGTAGTTGCGCGCCACGCACACGTAAACGCCTTCGTCCGGTTTGCTCCTCCTGCCGTGCACGATTCGCAGGAAGAAGAGCGACCCGCTGGGCAGCAGCATGCGGTGGGATCGAGGGTCCTCCCGGTCCGTCTCCACGCGCTCGCCATCTTTGTACCACTCCACCGTGGGCGTGGGCCGCCCCTCGGCCTTACAGTTCAGAGTGGCCGGTTCTCCTTTGGACACGATCAGGTCAGATGGATGCTCGATGATCCGAGGAGCGGCGTCCTCCAGCCTGGGACGAGATCCTGAGGGGAAACAGAGAAGCAGAGGTTCGCTTTGAATTCTGGGAGAAATGACATGCAGGCGGATGCAGGTTTCTGTAGAGATCCTGTTTCTGGTTTGGAGAAGGAGCTTAATCCTAAAAACATGGATGTTCAGGATGCCAGATTGTATTTCATGCTCTTAAATATCTGTGTATCATTCGTTCCTTCGTTCCTTCGTTATTCAAATTAAAACCAAAAATTAAAAATGCAAAAATACACTTGTTTTCTTACTATTTGTTTCCAAAACAAATAGTAGATAATCAGCCATTTTCCCATTTTGTGCACAAAATCCAATATGGAAAAAACGAATAAAGCTCATTATTGTTAGGACTCTAGTCTGTGTGTTTGTGTGTTTGTCTTCCTTCCTCCACCAGGCGGCGCCTGGTTCTGATTCTCTTCCTCACACACCTGCAACGGGTTACCTCGTTAACGGAGTGTTCTTAAGCTGCTGACTGCCACTACCTCGACGCCAGAGTGTTTGCCAGTTTTGGGTACTCTAGCCAGTTTTGCTGAGTCAAACTGAGTTTTTGTCAACCTGATTCTTAACGTTGTTATTTTTGTCTTTGCCTCTCGGCAGAAAATCATCCTGCAAACTGGGTTTTTCGGACCTTCTCTCCCTGGAGGGATCAACTGAGCTTCAAACTGAGCTGAGGAAACAAACCGGAGGTTTGGATCCACTTTTCCCTGAGGGACAGTGGCGGTTCTAGACCAAATGTACCAGGGGGGCCAGGAGGGGGCCAGCGTGTTTTCACGGGGGCACAGAGGAGCATGAAATGAAAAGCAGGATAGCTGCATAAAGTGAGACTTCTCTTTAATTAAGTTTCATTAAAATTCTAAATGTCTTTTTAGGTGAATATACATTCAGATTTTACATATTTAAGACTTAATTTAAGTTGAAATTACAGTTTTCTGTAAAATTTGAATCAGAGTTTAAGAAAAACTGTTAAATTCAGCTGTAATTGTTTTGAAAAAAACATTTAGCAGATGAAAACTGGGATCATATCTCAATACCACTGAAGCCATCACCTTATTTTTTTTTTATATTTAATAAAATACAATTTGTAAAGAAAAAAAATGAAATAGATGTAAAGGACCTTTCAGTAACCATGCTTGTTGCAGGGCAGATCATCTTTAGAAATTCTTTGAGTATTATGTTTTCAGTACAGGGGCCATAATAGGGGCCAGGACATTATCTACAGGGGCCCTGGCCCCTGTTGGCCCCTGTCTAGAACCGCCCATGCTGAGGGAACAATGACATTCACACTGAGCAAGGGATTCATCTGCACAACAGTCCGTTCACGTACCGCAGGAAATCTGAGTGGCAGTTACTCTTTCTCCGTTCTTCTACAAGCAACCGCATTCTGGGTAACCCTGTCTGCCCTCCTCCCTATGAGACAAACACTGGAACACATTCCTCACCTACTGGAGTCTAAGAGT
>NW_015150890.1:557741-560279 GCF_000732505.1 Cyprinodon variegatus
TTGAGCAGTGTTCAGAGAAACACTGGAATCTCCACAAAACTTCTCAATAAACCTGTTAAACCTTTTCCCTTGTCTCTCTGGACTCCGAACTCCGAACTCTTCATAAAATCATGACAATTATCCTTTTTTTCTTTTTTTTTTTAAAATCTCAAGCAAGTTGAATGACCCGGATATGATCTGGTTCACGTAAAGTTTCTACTTTAGTCGGCCTCAGGCAATACGCCTCGCCCAGAACCCAGTCTCTGGAAGGGATAGTTTTATATTCAAACCAATTAAATTCCCTAAGCTACATAAAAGGGTTTCTTTTCCTAATGAAGGTGGATCTACTTTCCAACAAAGTTAAACAAGTTTAAAATCAATCCACTGGACTTTGTTTCCAAGTTTGAAGACGTTTCTCTTCCATCCAGGAGGCTTTTTCAATTCAAAATGTCAGAAATAGAGTTGAGTTCCAGGTTTTATCCAGCAGCCCAACAAAGCCTGGTTTTTGTTTAGAAAACATGCAAATTGAACCAAAAGAACACGTCCACCCTTTGCAATAGGGGTCCTTGTTGGCCTGCTTTTTGTTGTTTTTTAACTTTTTTTGGAATGACTATGATCTGGAATACTGAAAATCTTAACCAACGTTGATCAACTTTCCTTCTTGAACTAAAGATAACTGCAGGTTAGAAGAGAAGCTGCTGCAGCACGAAGGAAACTGTCTGATTATTCATGAGGAACGCTGCCATCATGGTTCTGAAAGTTTTAAACTTCTATAGCTCTTGAGCCACATGGAGTATAAAAGTTCTGGGCTCCATGTAAAGAATAAACTCTCTAGTTTCTGCTGTGGATGTGGTATGCTTCATAAAACAGCTCTGAATGTAAGAAAACTATTCTCGCCTGGATTTTCTATGTGAAAATTATGAATAATATTACTCCAGCAGGCAGGAATTAACTATTTCCCACAACAGAAAAACTGCCTTATATCCTGGCAAGCAGCCTTTCAAATGTTATTGGAATATCTGCAAAAAATAGCCGTTATATAAGTGCTCAACATAGAAACATCAGTGAGAGCTCTTTGGAAAGAAAACACTTAGAGGAATCAGACTAAACTGTCAAAATCTTTCAAACGCACGTTTTTATTGGAAACATCTGAATACAAAACCTGTAGTGGGTCATATCTTTGCTCATTGGAAAGAGGAGAACCAGAACCTTCTGAGGATATGCAGACATGCTATGTTGACATTGTAATACCCATATGTACATGCGCTGAATGTTCTAAAGCGCCCCTGGGTCATGGGGGGGTTGGTGGGAACTTTAGGAACTTTAAATAAAATCCTTTGCTAAATGTTTTCAGGTACAGTTAAATCAAATTGGGCAAAGAAAGCAAACCAGAGGAAATCTGCAGAGGCGCAGATCATTTCCCACAGAACAACAACATCTATGTACATCTGCAGCAAACAATTAGTCTGGAAAAAGTCTAATTTTCTGTTAATGTTTTCATCCTGGTTTAAAGGATCAACCTAACGGACAGCCTCTGATCAGGCAGCAGTCAGAAATCCTCCTCAGCTTCGAGACGATGAAGATCTCCCCTTTAAGGGCTTCTCTGATGATGGGGATACAAAGAACAGTCTGATGGCCTTCCTTCAATGCAATTATCCTCACAAAGATGGAGAAATGGGATGAAATGAACGGAAATGGTGCAGAGGCTCTGCACTTTCTGAGAGAGGGAGTAGAAATAAGAGCTGAGCTTTAGCCTGATGCAGCCTGAGCGCCACTGAAAGCTTCTCTGTTTCTGCAAATAAAACATTTTTACTGCATCATTGGTTAAACTTTTAGAGAAGAAAACCAAAACAACCTATTTTTTTAAATAAACCATGTAGATCGGATCAGCTTCCAGAAACTAAGCTAATCGCCACCAGATGATGACTAATCTGAGGAAGAGTTGATTTTAAACTGATGGGTTACTGCTTTAAAAAAAGCAATGAAAGAAAAAAAGGTAAACAGTGATTCAGCTGCTAGAATGGGAAATGCTTTTGCACCATAACTACACGGCTCTGTGCTGTGCTGAAAGGTGTTCAGATGCACAACACGTGATTCTACACTGCATAAACCTTCTGAAAATGAAAAATTTACAGTAGCAGCCATTGAGTATGGCTCCTGCCAGTCAAACGCCAGCTGATTAGCAGCCCACCACCCTGCAACTCCCAGCTAGATCCTCTCTAACTTCCAGCCACTGCCCTCCTGGCCGTGAATAACTTTTTATTCTGACTCCACCCTTTCACTGAATTACAGGGTCTGACCAGGAGATGGCGCTTCTCTTTAGATCTAAATGTCAACAAATCATGACAGAAAGGAACTGTAGGGGACCAGCCAAGGACCATCCAAGGACCAGCCAAGGACCGGCCAAGGACCAGCCAAGGACCAGCCAAGGACCAACCAAGGACCAGCCAAGGACCGGCCAAGAACCAGCCAAGGACCAGCCAAGGACCAGCCAAGGACCATCCAAGGACCAGCCAAGGACCATCCAAGGACCAGCCAAGGACCAGCCAAGGACCAGCC